>NC_138241.1:3029808-3212308 GCF_964197995.2 Scardinius erythrophthalmus | reverse complement strand
CACTGAGAAATACAGGACAAACTCACACCACTGAGAAATACGGGCCAAACTCACACCACTGAGAAATACGGGCCAAACTCACACCACTGAGAAATACGGGACAAACTCACACCACTGAGAAATACAGGACAAACTCACACCACTGAGAAATACAGGACAAACTCACACCACTGAGAAATACAGGACAAACTCACACCACTGAGAAATACGGGCCAAACTCACACCACTGAGAAATACGGGCCAAACTCACATCACTGAGAAATACAGGACAAACTCACACCACTGAGAAATACGGGCCAAACTCACATCACTGAGAAATACAGGACAAACTCACACCACTGAGAAATACGGGCCAAACTCACACCACTGAGAAATACGGGCCAAACTCACATCACTGAGAAACACGGGACAAACTCACATCACTGAGAAACACGGGACAAACTCACACCACTGAGAAATACAGGACAAACTCACACCACTGAGAAATACAGGACAAACTCACACCACTGAGAAATACAGGACAAACTCACACCACTGAGAAATACGGGACAAACTCACATCACTGAGAAATACAGGACAAACTCACACCACTGAGAAATACAGGACAAACTCACATCACTGAGAAATACAGGACAAACTCACATCACTGAGAAATACGGGACAAACTCACACCACTGAGACATACGGGACAAACTCACACGACTGAGAAATACAGGACAAACTCACACCACTGAGAAATACGGGACAAACTCAAACCAGAGAAATACAGGACAAACTCACATCACTGAGAAATACGGGACAAACTCACACCACTGAGAAATACAGGACAAACTCACATCACTGAGAAATACAGGACAAACTCACATCACTGGGAAATACAGGACAAACTCACATCACTGAGAAATACAGGACAAACTCACACCACTGAGAAATACGGGACAAACTCACACCACTGAGAAATACGGGACAAACTCACATCACTGAGAAATACAGGACAAACTCACATCACTGAGAAATACGGGACAAACTCACACCACTGAGAAATACAGGACAAACTCACATCACTGAGAAATACAGGACAAACTCACATCACTGAGAAATACAGGACAAACTCACACCACTGAGAAATACGGGACAAACTCACATCACTGAGAAATACGGGACAAACTCACACCACTGAGACATACGGGACAAACTCACACCACTGAGAAACACAGGACAAACTCACACCACTGAGAAATACGGGACAAACTCACACCACTGAGAAATACAGGACAAACTCACACCACTGAGAAATACAGGACAAACTCACATCACTGAGAAATACAGGACAAACTCACATCACTGGGAAATACAGGACAAACTCACATCACTGAGAAATACAGGACAAACTCACACCACTGAGAAATACGGGACAAACTCACACCACTGAGAAATACGGGACAAACTCACATCACTGAGAAATACAGGACAAACTCACACCACTGAGAAATACGGGACAAACTCACACCACTGAGAAATACGGGACAAACTCACACCACTGAGAAATACGGGACAAACTCACACCACTGAGAAATACGGGACAAACTCACACCACTGAGAAATACGGGACAAACTCACATCACTGAGAAATACAGGACAAACTCACACCACTGAGAAATACAGGACAAACTCACATCACTGAGAAATACAGGACAAACTCACATCACTGAGAAATACGGGACAAACTCACACCACTGAGACATACGGGACAAACTCACACCACTGAGAAATACAGGACAAACTCACACCACTGAGAAATACGGGACAAACTCAAACCAGAGAAATACAGGACAAACTCACATCACTGAGACATACGGGACAAACTCACACCACTGAGAAATACAGGACAAACTCACATCACTGAGAAATACAGGACAAACTAACATCACTGAGAAATACAGGACAAACTCACATCACTGGGAAATACAGGACAAACTCACATCACTGAGAAATACAGGACAAACTCACACCACTGAGAAATACGGGACAAACTCACACCACTGAGAAATACGGGACAAACTCACATCACTGAGAAATACGGGACAAACTCACATCACTGAGAAATACGGGACAAACTCACATCACTGAGAAATACGGGACAAACTCAAACCACAGAGAAATACAGGACAAACTCACACCACTGAGAAATACGGGACAAACTCACATCACTGAGAAATACAGGACAAACTCAAACCAGAGAAAAACAGGACAAACACACCACTGAGAAATACGGGACAAACTCACACCACTGAGAAATACAGGACAAACTCAAACCAGAGAAAAACAGGACAAACTCACATCACTGAGAAATACGGGACAAACTCACACCACTGAGAAATACGGGACAAACTCACACCACTGAGAAATACGGGACAAACTCACACCACTGAGAAATACGGGACAAACTCACATCACTGAGAAATACGGGACAAACTCAAACCAGAGAGAAATACAGGACAAACACACCACTGAGAAATACGGGACAAACTCACACCACTGAGAAATACAGGACAAACTCACACCACTGAGAAATACAGGACAAACTCAAACCAGAGAGAAATACAGGACAAACTCACACCACTGAGAAATACGGGACAAACACACCACTGAGAAATACGGGACAAACTCAAACCAGAGAAATACGGGACAAACTCACACCACTGAGAAATACGGGACAAACTCAAACCAGAGAAAAACAGGACAAACACACCACTGAGAAATACAGGACAAACTCAAACCAGAGAGAAATACAGGACAAACTCACACCACTGAGAAATACGGGACAAACACAAACCACTGAGAAATACGGGACAAACTCAAACCAGAGAAAAACAGGACAAACTCACATCACTGAGAAATACGGGACAAACTCACACCACTGAGAAATACGGGACAAACACACCACTGAGAAATACGGGACAAACTCAAACCAGAGAAATACGGGACAAACTCACACCACTGAGAAATACGGGACAAACTCAAACCAGAGAAATACAGGACAAACTCACACCACTGAGAAATACAGGACAAACTCACACCACTGAGAAATACGGGACAAACTCACATCACTGAGAAATACGGGACAAACTCAAACCACTGAGAAATACAGGACAAACTCAAACCAGAGAAAAACAGGACAAACTCACACCACTGAGAAATACAGGACAAACTCACACCACTGAGAAATACAGGACAAACTCACACCACTGAGAAATACAGGACAAACTCACACCACTGAGAAATACAGGACAAACTCACATCACTGAGAAATACAGGACAAACTCAAACCAGAGAGAAATACAGGACAAACTCACACCACTGAGAAATACGGGACAAACTCACACCACTGAGAAATACAGGACAAACTCAAACCAGAGAGAAATACAGGACAAACTCAAACCAGAGAGAAATACAGGACAAACTCACACCACTGAGAAATACGGGACAAACTCACACCACTGAGAAATACAGGACAAACTCACACCACTGAGAAATACAGGACAAACTCACACCACTGAGAAATACAGGACAAACTCACACCACTGAGAAATACAGGACAAACTCACACCACTGAGAAATACGGGACAAACTCACACCACTGAGAAATACGGGACAAACTCACACCACTGAGAAATACAGGACAAACTCAAACCAGAGAAAAACAGGACAAACTCAAACCAGAGAAAAACAGGACAAACTCACATCACTGAGAAATACAGGACAAACTCAAACCAGAGAAATACAGGACAAACTCAAACCAGAGAAATACAGGACAAACTCAAACCAGAGAAATACAGGACAAACTCAAACCAGAGAAATACAGGACAAACTCAAACCAGAGAAATACAGGACAAACTCAAACCAGGACAAACTCAAACCAGAGAAATACAGGACAAACTCAAACCAGAGAAATACAGGACAAACTCAAACCAGAGAAATACAGGACAAACTCAAACCAGAGAAAAACAGGACAAACTCACATCACTGAGAAATACGGGACAAACTCAAACCAGAGAAAAACAGGACAAACTCACATCACTGAGAAATACGGGACAAACTCACATCACTGAGAAATACAGGACAAACTCACATCACTGAGAAATACAGGACAAACTCACATCACTGAGAAATACAGGACAAACTCACATCACTGGGAAATACAGGACAAACTCACATCACTGGGAAATACGGGACAAACTCACATCACTGAGAAATACGGGACAAACTCACACCACTGAGAAATACGGGACAAACTCACATCACTGAGACATACGGGACAAACTCACATCACTGAGAAATACGGGACAAACTCACACCACTGAGACATACGGGACAAACTCACACCACTGAGAAATACGGGACAAACTCACACCACTGAGAAATACGGGACAAACTCACACCACTGAGAAATACGGGACAAACTCACACCACTGAGAAATACGGGACAAACTCACACCACTGAGAAATACGGGACAAACTCACATCACTGAGAAATACGGGACAAACTCAAACCACAGAGAAATACAGGACAAACTCACACCACTGAGAAATACAGGACAAACTCACACCACTGAGAAATACAGGACAAACTCACATCACTGAGACATACAGGACAAACTCACATCACTGAGACATACGGGACAAACTCACACCACTGAGAAATACAGGACAAACTCAAACCAGAGAAAAACAGGACAAACTCACATCACTGAGAAATACGGGACAAACTCACATCACTGAGAAATACAGGACAAACTCACATCACTGAGAAATACAGGACAAACTCACATCACTGAGAAATACAGGACAAACTCACACCACTGAGACATACGGGACAAACTCAAACCACAGAGAAATACAGGACAAACTCACATCACTGAGAAATACGGGACAAACTCAAACCACAGAGAAATACAGGACAAACTCACATCACTGAGAAACACAGGACAAACTCACACCACTGAGAAATACAGGACAAACTCACACCACTGAGAAACACAGGACAAACTCACATCACTGAGAAATACAGGACAAACTCACACCACTGAGAAATACAGGACAAACTCACACCACTGAGAAACACAGGACAAACTCACACCACTGAGAAACACAGGACAAACTCACATCACTGAGAAATACAGGACAAACTCACACCACTGAGAAATACAGGACAAACTCACATCACTGAGAAACACAGGACAAACTCACACCACTGAGAAATACAGGACAAACTCACACCACTGAGAAATACAGGACAAACTCACACCACTGAGAAATACAGGACAAACTCACACCACTGAGAAATACGGGACAAACTCACACCACTGAGAAACACAGGACAAACTCACATCACTGAGAAATACAGGACAAACTCAAACCAGAGAAATACAGGACAAACTCACATCACTGAGAAACACGGGACAAACTCACACCACTGAGAAATACGGGACAAACTCACACCACTGAGAAATACGGGACAAACTCACACCACTGAGAAACACAGGACAAACTCACACCACAGAGAAATACACAAGAAAATGCTCCAGTAAAACTATTCCATCTACAGTACATGGGCCTTATTAATGTTAAATACTTTCAATAAATAAACTACTAGTCAAAAGTTTTTGATCGGTAAGATTTTTAATGTTTTTAAAAGAAGTCTCTTCTGCTCACCAAGGCAACATTTATTTTATTGAAAATTTTGAAATACTATTACAATGTAAAACAGCTGTTTTCTATGTGAATATATAGTAAAGTGTAATTTATTCCTGTGATCAAAGTTGAATTTTCAGCATCATTACTCCAGTCTTCAGTGTCACATGATACTTCAGAAATCAGTATAATATGATGATTTGATGCTCAAGAAACATTTCTCATTATTATCAATGCTGAAGTACGGTCTAAAAAAAATCAATGATGCATTATGACCAATAATCAATGACCAATAATAATTGAGGTTCAAACTATCATATTAAAATATTTCTGAAGGATCATGTGACACTGAATATTCACTGAAAATTCAGCTTTGATCACAGGAATAAATTATATTTTACTAAATATTCACATAGAAATCAAATCAGTCACATTAAATAGTAATATTTCACAATATTGGCGTTTTTTACTATATTCAGTATCAAATAAATGAAGCCTTGGTGAGCAGAAGAGACTTCTTTCAAAAACATTTAAAAAAAAAACATCAATTATTCCAAACTTTACCAATAATGCACAAATTACTGCAATTAGGACAATTAAAAAAAAATCTTAGTGTTTTTTATATTGTTTCCAGTCCAAATATCTAAAAATTATATTAAATAAATAAATAAATAAATAAAATACAAAAATATAAAATAGAATAGAATAATAAAATAGAAAAATATTATGTCTTGTTTTCTGAATAAATAAACAAGCAAAATGATCTACCAATTGTGTAAGAAAAATAATCTTGTTTCTGTTTGAATTAAGATTATTTTCATTAAAGGGTAACTAAACCCTAAACCAACCTTTTTTTAGTTAATGATCTGTAAGAATGGGGCTTTATTAGTGCCGTTCATTGATTCGAGTAACTTTTTTGACATTTGGGTATAAAGTGTTTTAATTCTACAAAATGTGGTGTAAAAACGTCTGAGTGCTGCCCTCTTCAGGTTGAACGGTGGCTACTGCAGTTGAATTTTCCTATAGGATGTTTGCGGTACTGCGTGATGTAAGCGGTGGCAGGTGACGCAAGCAGGTTCCAGCTCACCACGGCATTGGTTCGAGCTACCACGCATAGATAGTATTGCATCAGTTAGGATAGCTTCAAGTGAGCGTAGATTTATCTGTATTTAGTACAGTGGTCAGGAGGGGACGTAGGTGTAGTGTTGCTGGTTGCAACAGCACTGCTGGACTGCATAGCTTTCCAGCAGACTTGGAAATTAGGCGCCAGTGGTTGCATGCACTTGGCCTGGAAGACCGTGAGTTCCCGCCTAGAGCTCAAGTGTGCAACCTGAATTTTACGCGGGATTGCTTCTCCAATGCTATAGAGGTGGAAATGGGCTTCTCCACACAGCTCACGCTGAAAAGCGACGCAGTGCCAAACGCTGCTCCTGCTGCATGGACTCCACCACCGCAGCGGCGTCTTGATGCGAGTGATCATCATACCGGTCAACACTCCCGTTTTCCCCGGGAGTCTCCCGTATTTCACACCCATCTCCCACCCCCCTCCCGTTTTGTTATTTCTCCCGTGAAACTCCCGTTATTTGTATGGCCCAAACGTCGTTATATGAATAATCACATCAATATTATTCCATAGTTGTCCAGTTGCCAGATCTTGTATGAAACCCTTCCTACTCGCGCAATCAACACATCATACAAATTTCAACCCATTTGTGAGCTCAACCTGGCAACCTACAACCCAGTTGTGCCGTCGATATCTGCGCAGGTAACGTTAGTAGACGCGGGAAGTTGAGTAAGCGTTACTGGTAGAAATGGGAAAAGACTCAGTGGTACGTAAATATTTAACGCAATTAACGCTGCATCCGTTTTTGTCTGTCATCCTTTGGCTGCATGGCGTTACATTACATGATGGACACAACAAAAATAGGGACACCCGAGAAAGCCAAAATAGAATGCAAAATTTATTAACAAAATAGAACTATACAGAAAGAAAAAAAAAGAAAAAAAAACTACGTACAACGGTAACAGTAAACAAATTCATAATCCGTGCACGCTTTCGCAATCGTTGTTTTGTACATCATTCTTTGTAATATTCAGTTCCTGTGAAAAATTGTGAAATACTGTTCCAGTAGGTGAAGTTACACAACAATATGCTGATTGATTACATAATATTTGGATGTAATATTCAGTTCCATTGAAAATCTGTTCCAGTTAAAGGAGTAGGCTAGAGATGTGTAATATTCAGTACAGTAAACTCCACCCGCTGGAACAGTTTCTTACAGTAACTGAATATTACACAACATCACCTGTTCAGTTTTGAAAACTGTAGCCTACTCACAGATTTGTGGATTATACCTTATTTTAGAAATATGTTTTTCTGTATATTGATTTGTTGTGTATTGTTAAGATGAATACAACTGTCTTAACTGAATTTTTCTATGATTTGGCGATGGGGTGTGTAATGTATAGATGACATGAAACCGCATGTGGTTGAACTAAATATGAATATGCCTACAGAGAGCGCGCACTATTGACATCAACTCAATAAAACTCATCAGATGCATGTACTTTACGTCGTCTTGCGACCCTGTGAATCACTCTCCATTTTAGAGTCTGACAGCAGCTGTCAATCACAGGGGTGCATACACATGTATGGTCAAAAAAGAGAGAGGTAATCGAAGCCCTCGTCCCGCGGCAAATATCCAGATACTACATTGCCACCATCCCCAACCCACCCCTATAGGCACATAGAGTCAAATGAAATTTAGAAAAACTATCTTGCACTTCTTCTTCTTGCTTTACTGCTACTTCCTGGAAACAATTTCACCTGATGATTTGATTAGCTCTTTTTGTAAAGAATTAATAATTCGAGGATGATTGGGGTAATTGTGTAGGGTAGGCCTAGTGCATCTGCATAGAAACTAATAAACAAAATAGAAGCATATATAAATACAATAAAACACAAATACACGAGAAATAAAGCAGTGCTTTATGTTTTTCAGGTAAATTAACTGTATTAAGTATTAATACAGTTTATCTTTTGACAAAACGTGATTTTTCTCTTTCTCTTTTGTTGTTTGATTAACTTTGGTGACACAAACAGCTACAGGTATATTGGGTGCTGTCCCTTTAAGACGAATGCACGTATCTAATACCGGTAATTAAGTTTTATTTTGACTGCGTTTACGGGGAAACCCGTTGAGACGGACACTGGCTTATTTTTTCGTGCACATGTCTGTTCAAACACAAATAGATAAGAAAGAAAAGGGAATTCGGTGTTCACGAACTTCACGTGCTGTCTGCGACTGCGTGGCTCTGTGCGCCGACAGACCATCTACACTTGGATGTTAAGCATAATATATATAGCCTGATACAGCAAAGACAACGTCGGCAGTATTGACGGCAAAATAGGCAACAGAATATTTCGTTCTGTAGGCCTATTGACGGGCAATATTTGAAAATCGATAATTAGGCCTATTTTTTAAATTACAATTATATATGCATTTGTCAAAACCAAGAAACTTTCAAGCATCAAAATGTAATTTATTAATATGTATTTGCGCCTTCTATTTTGTCTGAAAACTTCCAACACTCTTGCGTGTCGCGTGAAAAATAGGCGTCGGTTGCGGTTCTATTTCTAGCACACGGTTTCGGCGCGGCTCGAGAAGTGTGTGTGTCACGCAGGCATTGTGCTCTAACACAAGCTCACAACCAGTTAACATGAGAGCCGACATAAAAACGGACACTCCACGCCACGCAGAGACAAATGTGATGCAGTGGCAGATCCAGAGTGAGACTAACACTAGTGGTTCACGCTTGCGCACATACTGCTGGTTTGGCGCGCAGTGTTCTGATTCGCTTATTTCCTATTTACTTGTTGGTGGACGCAATCCAGAATTACTGTTGGTTAAATTATAATCAGATATAATATATATAGATATAAATTATAATCAGACCCTCTCAAACCATCAGAACCCCCCACCCCCCCTTAAAAAAAAAACTCTTCGGATCTGCACGATTCACACAAGTCACCCAAACTGACGTGAAAAAAGCGGGAGGCGCCGAAAAGCGCGCTGTTTGCACCCCTGCAATCAGTCCGTCACTGCGGGTCTCTGGTGTACGCCCCCCCCCCGCTCAGCCCCGCCCTCGGTTCGTCCGCTCTATCTCCGCTGGGGTCTGCCCACTTTTCCAGCATTTTTCAAATATTGCCTCGGTTGCCAAACTATTTTACTCATCTTGTAATGCATCTCGATGTAAGAATGTTTAGATATTTGGACTGGAAACAAGACAAAAACACCGAGTAAGAAAAGCGTTTTTCTACAGTGTAACAGTATTCGCACATGTGTGTCAGAAGTGAAACTCACGCTTGATCTTGCGGGGGTCTTGGGCCTGACCGGAGCTGGAGCTGGAGCTGGAGTTGGTTGAGGCTTTCACAGCCTCACTGAAGCCGGATCTTCCCCGGATCTCAACCGGCTTCACACTACTGTGGGATGAAGCGACACCGAAGGACATTAATCTGTCGGTGACGAGCGTCACACTGACTAGAGGAAGGGAAAACCCTTCGTTCACACATGACTGAAATCTCCTGAGGTTTCCAGCAGAACCGCTCTGGCCCGTATTTATCAAGCTTCTCAAAGTGCCATCTTAGTCTTAAGTTTGAAAGTAGGAGTAAATTTCATGAATTCTCAGCACTTAAGTATAAAAACAAGTTATCAAATGTCTTAAAGGGTTAGTTCACCCAAAACTGAAAATTCTGTCAGTAATTACTCTCCCTCATGTTGTTCCTCTCAGATTTAATCAGAAATATCTGTGTTCTGAAGATGAACGAAAGTCTTACGGGGTTGAACAACATGAGGGCGAGTAATTACTGACAGAATTTTCATTTTTGGGTGAACTAACCCTTTAAAGCTAAGAATCCCTCTTCCTCCCCCAGTTAAGACGGCTCGAGAGGTCTTTCTAGTGGTTGTGAGTCGCCAGCAGGAGCTTGTGATGGAGAGAGACAGAGACGAGTGGATCTTTCTGGAGAGGAAGAATGAGTCTGAAATGTTTGACGACGATCAGTTCATCAAACCGAGCGTCATGTCAGCGCTGGATAATGTTGGGCTGAACCTTTTATAACAAGTTTCCACTGTTCCACTAATTCAGAAAGCAGTCGCACTTCTCTCTCCCGCTGGTTCGGTTTTCTTTTGTCATTCATGGTGTCTGATTATATCATCTAGTCTAGGCTATATCAGTGAACCCTTAACAGTACACCGGTTTAAAATGTGTAATTAAGACATGGTGGAAACCGTTTATCTTTCATTTCCAATGTGTATATCATAATGTATTCTCTTGAAAATTACTTGTCAAATGTGTTGAATGTAAACTCCTCTCAGGAATTACACCATTCAATGTGAATTTATCTGAGAATATTCTTAAGTAAGGAAATCTATTCAGTGATTGGTCCATGCCTATGTCGTCATCCGAAACCCCGTTTGTGGCACAGCAAAGTGTTGTGAATCATCTCTAAGACTGACACTTAAGATTTAGTCCTACACTTCACTTAAAGGGGACATGTCATGATAATCTGACTTTTTACGAGTTTAAGTGCTATAATCGGGTCACCGGTGCTTCTACCAACCCTGAAAACGGGAAAAGTGAAACCCAGTAACTGTGTTCTGGTGAGCCTTTCTCTGCAAGCATGTCAGAAAATAAGCCGATCAGATTTCGCTCCCCTTCTGAGGTATGAAGAGGATCTTATTATAATATTACCGGCCCTTAATCTGCACGTTTACACACACGACAGGCGCCAACAGAGACCAGTTCTAACGCAATGATGAAGATCCAGCAGAGCCTGAAGCTGTTCTGTGGTTGAGCACAGACAAGCACTGAACACTATTGACCAGAACATGTCACCGCTGGCTTATAAACACCTCAGGAACTGTGGACACTTGTGGAGAAGTTCAACATGATGATGAGATGATCAGTGTAACTCCACAACAACTACAGAAATGTCTCCGCTAACATTCAGAAGCTCTTCCTGAGTCTCTCCGTAAGGCTGCACTCGCTACTGGTTATTCTGGGATTCTGGATGAGTAGGATTGGCCTGTGTTGTTATTGCCGGAGTTTCTGAAGCTGTGTAAAGACTCCGCCCTCTTCTGAACGGAGGCGGAGCTAAAGCTCATTTGCATTTAAAGGGACACACAAAAACGGCACGTTTTCCCTCACACCCAAAAAGGGGCAAATTTGACAAGATATAATAAATGATCTGGGGGGAATTTTGAGCTGAAATTTCACAGACACATTCTGAGGACACCATAGATTTATATTAAATCTTGTGGAAAAGGGCATAATATGTCACCTTTAAAATTGCGACTGAGATGCTTGATAACTAACTTATAAGAGCAGCTTTGAGCCAAGAATGTTTTTACTATTAAGTCGATTGAGTTCTTGAGAGTAATTCTCTGAACGGACCTGGTTCTGTCTGTCGGGTGAGCTTGTGTCACGGGGCCGGCCGTGCCGTGGAGCTCCTGCTGGATACGCACGTTTCTCGGAGGCTTAGCAGCCGAGTGAATAAACGCCATCTTCACCTGCCTTCCTGTGAGTGAGAGAGAGAGAGAGAGAGAGAGAGAGAGAGAGAGAGAGAGAGAGAGAGAGAGAGAGAGAGAGAGAGAGAGAGAGAGAGAGAGAGAGAGAGAGAGAGAGAGAGAGAGAGAGAGAGAGAGAGAGAGAGAGAGAGAGAGAGAGAGAGAGAGAGAGAGAGAGAGAGAGAGAGAGAGAGAGAGAGAGAGAGAGAGAGAGAGAGAGAGAGAGAGAGAGAGAGAGAGAGAGAGAGAGAGAGAGAGAGAGAGAGAGAGGGGCACAAAACACAGCGAGTGTGACATCAACGGCAGAGTTTCACACATGATCAGTGTGTGACCGCAGCGTTAAAGCCATTATAATGCTGGACTTACATGGGCCGTCACAAAATGTGTCCTAAATTTGAGCTGGATGCAAAGCTATGGAAGCTTGTTTCCAACATGGAATAAAAAAATAAAAAGGATAACTGGAACTTTTGATCTTGGAAATACGGACTTTATGCTCTATTCACAATTACGGGTTCACAATTCTGAGGAAAAGTGAGATGAAGAGTTACCCAAGATGGCTGCTGTGACCCCATATATGAGGAAAATCATTGAGCAAAGAATCAAATGTGCCAAAACAGCCCTTTTTTGTTAACGTTGATGCAAATGAAAGATTGAAAGCATCATTCTAATTATTCATTATTAATCTATTAGAGCTGCACAATTTTGGATAAATTGAGATTCATGATTTTTTTGTAAAATCGAGATCATGATTCTCCCATGATTCTGAATAGACAACGAAGCAAAATAACATGTACTTTACTAGAGGCTCTGACTACATGTTTATTGCTGTAGGCCATTTAAAAATACATTTAATTCTTTTGAATGAATTTTCAAAACAAGATTGGGTGTAACTTCAGTTAAGCTGTAAACATTCAGTGAAAGGCTCGCTCTATGAACACGTTAAAAGTGTCACAGTGAGATGACATTATTCTACTCACCCTTCAACCATCCAACATTAAAAGGAAATTTAAAAGTGTAAAAGCATCAAATCACCCCTAAGCGCGAGTCTTCGGTTAGATATCACTGTAGAAATATACTGTATATCTGTATTATGTAACTTATGTTGCCTTAATCAAAAATGTTCATTAACTTCAGCATTACGTGACACTATTTAAAGTGATTTCCGTCATTTTGTCAGATTATAAATTGAAAACAAACCTGGAAACAGACGTGAGGATTTGAGGGGAATAACGAGAGATTCTTTGTGCATTCCAGTCAATTATTAATGGGATATATCGTAAATTAAAATAGGGAGAACCGACCACAAATGTGGAGTATATGCTGGCCTTTCTCATACTTTTACAGCGGATTGCAAAGGAAAAAAGAAAATAATCACGAGGAAAAGCAGCAGCGACTGAAAAGAGCTCTTGCCGTAGATATTCTCGGTATAACGTCACGTTAAAATACCAAGTATAACGTTATTATTATGATGTCTGAAAATAAATCATGAAGGGAAACTGACGGATCAGCTTTATTTGTAGGGCAACCGTATGATTTAAAATGACTCGTTTCAGCCTTTTTGAATGGAAGTTCCCAAAACCGGAAGTGCCTCCCATAATTCAACACGCAGTGAGATCAGGAATAAGGCGGATAGTGAGCACAGATCAACACCTCGAAAATCCACCGGAAATAGTAGACCATCCAGGGACTTCCGCCATACTCTTGCGGTGGATCTTTTATAGATAAGATTAATTATGTGACTAACCTTAGAAATCTGACTTTAGATTTTAAACTTATGATAAACTTTTATCACACTTCCCATTTTTATGTCTGATGGTGACTAACTTTCCATTCCAGATCTAACAAAAAAAAAAAAAAAAAAAAAAAATCATACTTCCTTTTATTTAGGATGTAGCCATCATCAAACGAACTTTCGATATGATCTAACCGTCTAACAAACTTAACCTTGGTCGAATGGAACTTTGAAAATGGACTCAATGTTTTGACTGTATTGTGAAATGATTGACTGGAATATGAACCCCTTACAATGTTTTTTATATTTTGCTGATGTCACTAACAAACGGTAATGGGGGGGGGGGCTTGCTTTAAACCAGTGGTTCCCAACCTTTTTTTGTCTGAGACCCCCTTTTTCCCAAGAAAATATTTTAGGGCCCCCCTTCACATTTAATGATATTATATCGCTGTTGTAAGCTTGCAGCAAGGATGACAAAATATGTTGTTTTTAAGCAAACGATATGTTTACTATAACCAGATATGTTTATGCACAAATAATAGCCTATGATATTGAAAATACAATAACAAAAACATCTGTAGGCCCTTTGTAATTTAAAAACGTAAGCCTAGGAGTAGCCTATAAATTGGCCCTATTTGAAATGCAATAACAAAAAAATTCACACTGGTGTGTAGGTAAAAAAAAAAGAAAAGAATATAGGCTATTACTAAATGACTGCTGTCTGGGGCCTCAGTACTTGCATGTTATTTGTGAGGCTTTATCAATGTGAGGCTTTATTTTTGACGCTTTTGGCGCTATAGCGAGCAATAATAAACTTGCGTTTATTAACAGAATAATGCGTCTTTAAAACATTAACATTGTAGCCGGAACTACTTCTCTCTCTGTGTACGTCTATGACGAGTCACGCAGGTACTGGGCTACTCCGCAGCGTCAGCGATCCGATCTAGTGTAAAATAGTCCCAATGTAAACACTTATTATAGGTGTACCATAGTTGTTCAGGATAAGACAAAAACACGGATTGGAAAATGGATTCATGATGAACTCGCTCATTATATACATTTTGTAAATTTTGAACAGAAAAAAGTTAAGGACTTTTATTTAATGCTGCTCATTGCTCAAAACTTTTCAAAATATGACGCGACCCCCCAAAGAGCTCGCTGAGGCCCCCTTGTGGGCCGCGACCCCCCTGTTGGGAACCACTGCTTTAAACAATTTAACCAATCATATTGATAGAGCTTGACATGTTAGTCATGATGATTCTGTTTTGATGTTACCCCATAAAGCCTGTTGTGTTCCTCTGTTTGGTCTATTGCTCGAGAACTCCCGGCCGTTTGAATAAACCATCTGAGGGACATTTACTGAAGTCCGTCTCTTTTCTTATTTATGCTGCGCAGCAAAGAAGTTAGAGTAAGAGACTCGGCCAGTTGTCGACGGAAGACGCAAAGAGCTAGAGGATAAAAGTTATTAAGTGTCGATCAGTAGACGCAACAGATTTATTTATTAAGTGTCGATCAGTAGACGCTAGATAGTCAGATTTAAGGAAAAATCCATTACACTCTCTTCAACATACTATGCTTTGGGACACACTTATTTTACTCTCACACACCGTTTAGGATGATAGCATGGACATTAAGACGCAGGGTTCTTGTTTCTTGAATAAATAATTCAATGACAAATACATTTTTAGCAGTCCCTCATCTCCAACGGTGTAATTGACAATCATTATTGAAGCGGCACGTTACTTTCAAAAGGTGATTTGCTCTATTTTGATTATATCAGAACTTTATCCCAGTACTTTCGTCATACTAGAGATCATATTTCTGTGTGGTTGAAAAGACTGTGAAGCGGTTTCATATCCATTCATGAGAACGGCTCTCTCTGGATCAGAACACGGATCTGAATGTTCCTGTGATCAGACTTATCACAGGTTTAACAGAAAGAGCCGAATCTCCGTCGTTCAGGAATAAGATGGTGTGTGTGTGTTTGAATGGAGATGGCGATCTGTTAACGATTAATCGAGCAGCTCCGGGATCTGTCCACTCTGGGTTTGCCATTAACCCCTCAGTCACAGTTGCTCTTTAAGGCTATTCATAGTGTGAGCGGACAGATGGTCAGAGACGACCCGCATTTATGAGCCGTCAAGCACACTTCAGGAGAAGGCTTACACATTACACTTACACATTATCTCCCAACAGAACGTCTGTTAGTGCGGAGTCAGAGATCAGCCGACAGTCTACAGGAGGACGAAGCCACTCAAATCAGCTAGCATGACGGCTTTATAGACCAACAGAGTTTAATTTATAGACCCATTTAGTGTTTGCAAACGTTTTAGAGGGCGAAAAATCTGTGCAAGCCACGGAATAAAACAACAACAAAAAATTAATTGAGTTTTTCTCACAATTTTGACTTTTTTTCTTGCAAATCCGAGTTTATCATCTCACAATTCTTAGAAGGATAAACAGAATTGTGAGATATACTCGTTATTCTGTCTTTTTTCCTCAGAATTGAGTGTTTATATCCCGCAATTCTGACGTTTTTACCTTCAGAATTGTGATATAAACTCACAATTGCAAGTTATAAAGCCTGAACTGGGAGATATAAACAAGCAAATGCAAGAGAAAGTCAAGAATTGTGAAACAAAAATGTTATACCATGTTTAAAAGTTATGTTTAATGTTATAGGTTTAAATATTATGTCATGCTGTAACTGCTATGCATGCATGTCCCCTATGAACTGCGTATGTGAATATTATAAAGACTTATGGTTTACATCAAATTCATGCTTTAATAGTAGACTAATCATTGCAGGTTTCATCAGTCCAGTCTGTGTTTCGCTTAAAAGTGTGTCTTCAACGACGGAAATAAATGAAGACTGTATTTTTAGCATTACGATTCTGACATACAACGAAACGTTTCTCCTATTCTGTGGATTTTGGACATTTTCCTCCACTGGAAACCGCTATTGTTCTGCCAGCACTATCCGCACGCGCAGCCGAAAGTTATGGAATGACAAACCTGACATAATAAATAAATACATTAATAAATATACGAAGAAATGTATAAAAACTAAAATAAATGAGTATACTTTTATTTCCTTATGTATAATTTTATTTTTTTCCACATGTATTTATTTATTTATGCATTTATTTCTACTTTCATTTATTTTTCACATTTATGTATATGTCTACATTTATTCATTTCTACATTTCTTCCTCTGTATGCTAATGAGGGGGGCGTGTTTTACCTCAGACATTAGCAATCGAGCTCAGAGTGGCAGAGCTTTGAGGCCACAGTGACACCTTGTGGTGTGACCAAACGATACGCAACGTCAATGAAATTTTAATTAATCAACTTTAATTAATCAAATAACATTTGTTTTTCTTGCAGGAACAACATTCATATGCTTTTAATGTGACAAAACTCTTTGAGGAAAAACTTGTGACTATGAGTGTATGTGTCTATGGGTAAAAATAACATAGTTATGGGAAGTAAAACTAGACAGTCTGTTAGAATCTTATGATTAACGAATTAAGTCATCATTAAAACCTTGTGATAAGTAATCACAAGATTAGAGTTTTCTTTACCTAGTAACAGAGGGGTTTGCATATGAAGAACCAATCAAATAATGGGGAAATTATGTAATGCAGCCTGACATTTATGCCATACCCTGATTCTATAAAAACTGTTGTATATGTGTTTTACGGTGGGATTCTCAATGGAATTTGTCTGAGATCCTCCGGCCTTGCTTCTTGGGAGAGATTCCCTGAGAACTGCTCGGGAAGATCTCCTGGCCGTGATTAAAGCATTTAAAGGACATTTGCAGATCTGTTTGTCGATTTATTCCTGCGCAGGAAGCTAGTTTAGGGAAGCAAGTTAGTTAGAAACTCGGCCAGTTGTCGACTGAAGATGTCCCGGATATTAAGGCAGGTGTCGAGTGCAGACGCCCCAGGTAGTTAGGTTTAGGGAAAAATCCACGACAGCAAGCATCAGCAAGTGACGTAAGGTCAGTACAGATTGAGCACGACGCGAGCGCCACTACCTTTGGGCTTCCCGGAGTGAGCGGAGACGATGCTCTTGGTGAGCAGCTGTAGTTTCCTCTCCCGCTCCTCGGACATGCGCAGGTACATCTCTCTCCAGGACTCGTACTCCTCCAGCTGGGCGTTTCTGAAGTCTTTCACACAGTGTCTCTCCCACAGGTGGTCCGTCTCCCCAACATACACCTGCGGCAAAACATTTCAGTTCAGGATATACCAGTCACACGATTGGGCACACATAAATACATTCTGGAAAAAGTAGGAACATTTTTTTAAATGTTAGATCAACGTCCAAAGTAAATGTTTCAGAAAAAGCTTCCACAAACCATGTATCAATAATGTTTTTGTGCTCATGTTCTGAGAACAGTATTAAAGACCAGGGCCCGTATTCATAAAGAATCTTAATGCAAAGAGTAGCTCCTAGTGACAAAATTCTAAGAAAATTCTTAGAAATGTGGGCGTTTACTCTTAAATTTAAAGAAAAAATCCTAGTAAAGAAAAAAAGTAATTCAGAAAGCATCTTAACCCTTAAAAGAGGTCTTAAGGTCAAAATTGTTAGGAGCACGGACGAGGACTTTTAAGAGGCTTAAGAGTTTCTTTAGCAGAGGAGAAAATGGCAGAAAGACGAAGAGGGAGAAGAAATGTGTTGCAGACAATGGATGACAGTGAGTTAATAAGACGCTTTAAATTAGATCATGCAGGGATCATGTTTGTGACAGATCTTTTTAGAGACACGCTAATATCTCCAACACAGCGCAGAAATGCCATAGCGCCCGAAATGAAAGTAATCACTACATTACGATATTTGGCAACTGGGAAAATTCCATGTTTGATACATTAAAACCAACATTCAAACCACCATTTAAATAGACATGCCAACAATCAGAGTGGAACAATTTTTATCATTCTAAGCCAAGCAAATACCTTATAGGAAATTAACAGCATGGTTAATAAAATAAGGATATAATGTGTGTGTGTGAGAACGGTCAAATAGGAAAAATTACGCATGTAATTTCAAAGTGGAGGCTTAGAATAGACCCTATACTTAAAATCACTTTTTTCCCCTTCTTGGACAACCAACCAATCACAGTCTTCAAAAGATTGTGTCATACATAGCAACGGGGTCAACCCCGCCTTCTTACTAAGATAAAAGTTTTTGTCTTTTCCTTACTCAGAGTTGCTCTCAGATCGGTCCCGAATCGCTCTTAAGCTAAGACTCCTACGTAAAAGTTTTTAAGCTAAATTAAGAGTTTTCTGAGAGGATTCTTAGAATCTTTATGAATACGGGCCCAGAAAAATTATGTTGCTGGAATCACATTTGTTCATAACTTTGAAAGAACCGTGCCAGAATGTTAGCCAAAGCTCTGAGTTTACAGGCAGCTCGTTTATTAGTATGGTAGGATTAAAAAAAATAAAAAATAAAAAAAATAAGTTAATTTTGTTTAATTAATGTTTAATTAAACCTTTGGAAACTCCATAACGACACTTATTTGGCTGTATATTTCTCATGATCTTTTTTAACTAAAGGCTTACTTGTGCTTATGCAATCTGTTTTATAGGCTAATAATTGTGCCTACACACATTTTTCTTTACAAAATGCGAAAAAATGGATGAATTGGACACAAAAAAATGGTAAAGTTTTAGAAAACTTTAATTTGGTGTTCACTAGATTTATAGCTCTATTTGGAAATAATTAATCAATCTAGAACGGATTTTTGAGTGAATCTGCATAGAAAATAATAAACAAATTAAAAGTATAGATAAATACAATAGAACAAAGATACAAATGAAATAAACAGTGCTTTGTTTTTCAGGTACGCCTCCAGGTAAAGAAACTGAATAATCAAATGTAAAACAACACTGCATAGTCTTTTACTGTATGAATTTAACATAATTAGTCTTAATCACATCTACAAAAGTGATTCTTTTTGCATTTTGTGGTTTAACATTAATGAGAGACTATAGACTTCTGTCACTTTAAGACTGAACGCACGGATCCAATATAATGATACACATCTGATTTCTTCCTCAATTAAATGTAAAATGTACACACGTGGGTTCAACAACCAGATGCATTTACACTCGTCCAGTTTAATCTGGAATGCGTCTCAGACCTCCTCCTGAAGTGATTTGAGAGTGATTTGTCTCGTAAGAGTTCCGGAGGGCATTAACAGCTGGTCTTTCACCATCAGATAAAACGCATGAAGTGACCAGGTGTAAACAAGCCCATAAAACATGCAAAACCCGATTAGAGCGGACGGACTGAAATGCGCTTTGAATAGGATTGGAAACCACATATGAATGTAGCTCGATGTAGGATTTGTAATTTTGCTGTTCAAACTTGTTAAATATGATTGGATTCCTATCAGATACACTACTGGTCAAAAGTTTGGGGTCAGTAAGATTTTTAATGTTTTTAAAAGAAGTCTCTTCTGCTCACCAAGGCTGCATTTATTTGATTAAAAATACAAACAGAGTCATATTGTGAAATATTATTACTATTTTAAGTAACTGTTTTCTATGTGAATATATAGTAAAGTGTAATTTATTCCTGTGATCAAAGCTGAATTTTCAGCATCATTACTCCAGTCTTCAGAGTCACATGATCCTTCAGAAATCAGTATAATATGATGATTTGATGATCAATAAACACTTATGATTATTATCAATGCTGAAAACAGTTTTTTACATTATTTCATGATGCTATGATGAATAGAAAGTTCAGAAGAACAGCATTTATCTGAAATCTAAAGCTTTTGTAACATTAAACACTACCGTTCAAAAGTTTGGGGTCAGTAAGAATTTTAATTTTATTTTTATTTTTGGTGGAAAGAAATAAAATAAATCAATACTTTTATTCATCAAGGATGAGTTAAACTGATCAAAAGTTACAGTAAAGACATTTATAATGTTAAAAAATATTCTATTTTAAATAAATGCTGTTCTTTTGAACTTTATATTCAAAGAATTTTGAAAAAAAAAATTGTACACAACTGTTTTCAACATTGAAAATAATAATGAATGTTTTTTTTAGCATAAAATCCTCATATTAGAGTGATTTCTGAAGGATCATGTGACACTGAAGACTGGAGTAATGATGCTGAAAATTCAGCTTTTGTCATTTTAAATTGTCATAATATTTCACAATATTACAATTTTTCACAATTTTTATTTATTGTTTTTTTATCAAATAAATGCAGCCTTGGTGAGCAGAAGAGACTTCTTTTAAAAACATTAAAAAAATCTTACCGATCTAAAACTTTTGACCAGTAGTTTATATGCACAAAAACTGGATTTGGACTGACAGTCTGAACACAGTAGTCAACATCTGAAGTGGATCAAAGCCTTTCATCAAAGTTACACATGAATTTTGAACAATACCCATTCTTGTCTTAGGACAACTTTGATGAACTGTTTTGATCCACTTCAAATGTCGGCTACTGTATATTAAAACAAAAAAGTTGCATCCAATTCTCATTTATTTATTTCTCATGATCGTTTAGAATTAAAGGCTTACACTTGTGCTTGCAATTTGTTTTGTAGACAAATAAACTGTGCTTACAACCATTTTACTTTACAGAATAAAAACAACTAAATAAATTCGATAAAAAAAAAGGACTTAAAATATTAGAACCTTTAAATTTCTTGGTAATTATATGATTCACACACTTTCATTGCTGTTATTTCATAGATTTGATGACTTCACTATTATTCTAAAACATTAGAATCCTAATAAAAATAATTCTTCTTACTGGGTTGAACTCCTCGATGCGGAGGAGTTGCTCCGGCTTGCATCGCTCCAGCACCGGCTCCAGGATTTCAAACGGCACTCCTCCGATCTCATAGAGCGCTGCGAAACACACACCGGCTTTAAAGCAGACTCGACTCACCTCGCGCACGAGTAACATCAGGAGGATTACGTACAGTCGATGTTGTTCTGCAGCGCTCGGATACACTGCTGGTACAGCGTCATCATCGAGGGCAGGAACATCATCTTACTCCCAGAATACACCTGCATCTTATTCTTCAGCCTCTGGCCGATGAAGACCGGAGCCTCTTCCTCACACACTTCACTCGTCTTTCTGTCAGCTGGGTGTATGAGGACCACAAACACACACTGTTTTATGGGATCATCCAGCTATAGAGTGAAAACACACTGTAGATGCAGAGCTTCGACCCACCTTTCTTTTCACTGAAGTACTGATACTGAGACACATCCTCACATTCAGGAAAACTCATCGGCAAAGGAACGTTTAACAAGTCCATCACGGACCGCTCAGGAACCTGGAGTTAAAGGGAGAGTTCGCTCAAACATAACTCATGTTAAACCTGTGTGTGGACAATAAGCTCCAACATGAGCTCACATCTAGGCCCGGTTCCACAGACAGGGTTTAGATTAAGCCAGGATTAGACCTTAGTTCAGTTAAGTAGCTTTTCTAAACGTGCCTCAGAAACTAACATTACTGGTGATGTGACGCGTCTTCCTACATGGGTGTTTAAGAAATGAAAAGCTACACACTCTCCATCAGTGAGGGTTAGAAGAACTGTTGCCAAACATATAACAGGATAGAAACATCATAATCACTGCAATAATGATCCAATGATCGACTCTTTAGCATTTTACTCTCTGAATCCAAACAGTGACTTTTTTTTTTTTTTGGCCGGGCAGTGAGTCATGACATCATACAGTGCATTATAAGGTGCATTTCAAGGCATAACTCATTCATAAAAAAATTTATTATACTAATATATATATATATAAACAGTAGTCAACATTTGAAGTGGATCAAAACCTTTCATCAAAGTTATACATGAATTTTAAACAATACCCGTTTTTGTTCGATGACAACATTGATTTTTTTTTGATTCACTTCAAATGTTGACTAATACATACATACATTATATATATATAACCCAGGGTCACAAATCGTCATAAGTCGCACGGGCATATTTGTGGCAATAGCCAACAATACATTGTATGGGTCAAAATTATAGATTTTTCTTTTATGCCAAAAATCATTAGGATATTCAGTAAAGATCATGTTCCATGAAGATATTTTGAAAATTTCCTGCCGTAAATATATAAATCATGTATTTCTGTGAGTGAATGCAGCACAATCGCCAACATAAATTAACAACTTTAAAGGAGATTTTCTCAAAAAAAATTTGGCCCAGATTCAAGATGTTCAATAACTGTATCTCGACCAAATATTGTCCCATAACAAACCATACATCAATGGAAAGCTTATTTATTCAGCTTTCATATGATGTATACATCTCAATTTCAAAATATTGACCCATGTGACTGGTTTTGTGGTCCAGGGTCTAGATCTATATCTATATCTATCTATCTATAAAGGCTTGAAGTAAAGTGTTTTGGAGAATTATACTTTTAAAGAACAAAACAAAAGGCCAGTTTGTTGTGGTACCGTCGTCCTTGGCTCTTCTCCCACAGTCTTGCTGGCCTTCAGAGACACACAGGACTGGTGTGTGTGTGCAGGCTTGAGTCTCTTCTTCTGGGATCTGGCCGCGCTGACGGCTCTCCTGCGTTTGCTGGTCTGCAGGTCGTAGCTCAGGTAGGCCTCGAACGACATGGAGGGCGTTTCAAAGCCGTCGTCCATCGGCCTCTCTCTCTCCATCGACGCGGATCCGTCTCCGGCCTTCTCTCGCTTGCACGAGTCTCCACTCTTCTCTCTCTGCGTTTGAGAGGCTTTCAAGGGTTTTTCAAGTTGCTGTTTTTTAGTTATGCCAGAAAGCTTCTTGGTCTTCTCCTTGCCGTGGCCCGAGTCCTGATTCACACTCCAGTCTTGCTTTGGCTCATCCTTTTTTTCACCATTCAAGTAGAGTTTGGAGTTACTGGGCTTGATTTTGTCTTTTTTGTCAAGGTCATGTGATATTTTCTTCTCAGCGCTGGAGTTCTCCACTCTTGGCCTCTTTCTAGAGTTCGTGCTCTCCGAGAGACGGCTGTTCTCCTGAACTTCTCCACCCAGCGGCTCATTTCGGCTTTCCTCAGGCTTTCCTCTCGAACTGCAACACAAACAAAACCAAAACGAGAAGAGACTAAGAGTGCAACATGCCACATGGAAACAGTCACTTGAATAAAAATGGGGGTCGATTACAGATTTTTAAGACCTTGAAGAGTCTTTTGGAACGAGCGCTTTCCATCGATCCACCAGTATTTTTGCCAGCTTTCCCGCCTCATCATGCTTCCGGAAGGAGTTGACCACTTTTCCAATTCCAGTTTCCTGAAATATAAACATTGAAGGTTTCAGATAAGATCCGTCACAAGAGGAAAATAACTAAAAAGTTAAATATGATATTTAATAATAAAAATACATTCATCTCTTACAGAGAGGATTTCAAGTGTAATGTCCAATGCTTCAAGTTTCTTCAAGATCTTCAGCAGCTGAAATGGAAAAGGTCAGTTAAACAAAGCAAGACAAAGAATTCACTGATTTTGGGCAAAACTTTCCCAATTTTCAATTCACAGGCTGGAATTTCAATTCCAACGAGCTGGTGGATTAGACTTAGGATAAAAGGAGGAGAACAACAGATTCGATCAGTTTAATGTTGGTGTGGTAGCAGCTGTTTCAACAAAACTGGCCAGAACGAAACCTCTTGGTAGTTCTGGCTGAGATTGCCAGCTTGCAAACCCAATTCATGTTGTTTGGCGCCATTTTTGAAAACCAAATAAATCAGAGCATTCTGGGAAATGAAGTGTCCTTCCGCCATGGTCCGTAAAATGAAAGTTAAAGACATGTAAATTAAATTGCGTTTCATACATTATGGTATACGCTGTGAATATTATAACCTGTTTGTCAATGTTTATATGCACTAGCGTTTAAACGTTTGAGATCAGAAAGATGTTTTTATGTTTTTAAAAGAAGTCTATTCTGTGCACCAAAGCTGCATTTATTTGATCAAAAATACAATTAAGCAGTGAAATATTATTTTGGTTTAAAAAATCTGTTTTCTATGTGAATATACAGTAAAGTGTAATTTGTTCCTGTGATCAAAGCTGAATTTTCATCATCATTACTCCAGTCTTCAGTGTCACATGATCCTTCAGAAATCACTCTAATATGATGATTTGAAGCTCAAGAAACATTCATGATTATTATAATCAACAGTTGTGTACAATTTTTTCAGGATTCTTTGATGAATATAAAGTTCAAAAGAACAGCATTTATCTGAAATACAAGCTTTTGGAAAATCATCAATGTCTTTACTGTCACTTTAATGCATCATTGCTGAATAAACGTATTAATTTCTTTCAAATAAATAAATCTTACTGACCCCAAATTTTGAACGGTACTGTATAACGTTACAAAAGCTTTCAATTTCAGAAAAATGCGGTTCTTATCAACATACTATTTTTTCAAATGTTTTCAAAATTGATAAATGTTGTTTCTTGATCATCAAATCATCATATTATAGGCTACTGATTTCTGAAGGATCATGTGACACTGAAGACTGGAGTAATGATGCTGAAAATTCAGCTTTGATCACTGGAATAAATGACATTTTACATATATTCACATAGAAAACAGTTACTTAAAATAGTAATAATATCACAATATTACTGTTTTTATTGTATTTTTGATCAGATGCAGCATTGGTGAGCAGAAGAGACCTTCAAAAACAAAACAAAACAAAAATCTTACTGATGTAAAACTTTTAAAAGGTAGCATACACACATAAACATGTTTTCTGAAGGATCATGTGACACTGAAGAGGTCATAAAGGATGTTACTGTATCAATCAAACAGAAATTAGATGTTCTAAACATGGTAAAAGAAGTCCCACCCAATAATAATCTGAATCTGCTGAGCGAGGGCTTTCTCAGGTCAGGCGCTATATATGGAGAACCCTTAGCTTTAGGCAAGGCTCTATAAATGGGCCATGCAATAACAGTTCAACACACGCCCAATATTCACATCATGGTTGTAAAACACTGCGCATGTGCAACTGAAGGGTCAATGAATTGTGCAATCACATTAAACAAAATACTTTAAACAAACTACTCTAATTTTTCATATTAAACAAAGTACTTTAATGATGCACTATAAAAGTCACCAAAATGTTGCATGGCATGTTGTTTGAACATAATAAGCAGCGACACATTGGCCAAACCGCCTGACAGTCAACATGAGAGACAACTGCAGGATTATTAATAGACAGACCCTCTCAAACACCCCCTCCCTCAACAGCTGCTGACATCCACAGGCCACCATTACTTTATTTCACTACCATTTCTGTGCATATACAGTAGTCAACATTTGAAGAGGATCAAAACAAGTTCATCAAAGTCGTCCTACATGAACAGGGATTGTTCAAAATTCATATATCAAAGGTTTTGATCCACTTCAAATGTTGACTACTGTATAACAGCCTTAAAAACAGCAAGAAAGGATCACAAAGACATATGGACTATAAAAAAAAGAAAAAAGAAAAAAAGATTATTGTTGCATTTGGGTTCTTTACTTTCTTAAAGCAAACACTGCAAAGGCATTTAAAGCAATGGTTTTCAATAATTAATCAAGCTTTAGGCTTAACAGGGCTAGTTGTCATACTTGCATTGCTGATATTATAGGTTATGTAATTGGTTTACGGTGAAATTAACAAAAAAAGCAAACACGGAAAAGGTAACATAAGACACGTGACTAATAACCCCAACCTCACATGAAAAATATTTCTGAGCAGTTCAAAAATGAACCTTCATTATATAGCTGACTTGTTAAAATGCATCCCAGTCGTCAGCTGCTACCCAACAGCTCTCACACACCTGGACTAGTCTTCATTAAGGTGTTCATTTACTTAAACCCGGGCCTGCAGTTCCTGAGATCAAGCCTGTGTGACAACTTGCCCCTGAGGCTTTTTCTTCCAGCCTGTTTGCATTGAGCAAAGCGCTTCAAGCTGTGTGTGTTGAATCCTACCGTGTGTCCTTCACCAGATTCTTTCAGCTGATGCTTTAATTGCAAAACCTTCTTCACATCAGCTTCGGCCATGTCAGCTCCTCACACGCACGCGCATTTCATGCACTTATTAAAGTCTCGCCATATTTCTTTCGTCACCTTTATATGGGCGGAGACGATGTAAGAGTGGATGTAGAGTTTCATCACCTTGTTGGAGAGCCTATTCTATAGATTCTAGAGCACGAGCACGAGCTTTCGGATAAATAAAGCGAATACGATCATAAACACTCCACAAACACAAGCAATCACACTTTTCAACACTGATCACTGAATGTAAGCGATTATTTACAACTTTGATCAAATTTGCAGTAGGCTACACTGAAAAAACTAAAACACATTTCCTACTGATTGCATTTAATTGTTTAGTGGTATAATTTGTGCACGTCAAACACCCATAGGCTAATATTGGAATTTGGGTTTTGGTTCATAATTTCCAGGAAACAATTTGGATGAAGTAGCTTGCATTAATAAAGAAGTAAAAAAAAAAAAAAAAACTTTTAGGTAGGCTGTAAAAGGTAACATGATATAAAACTGCACTAGGTTAATTTATACTTAATAAAAACATTGATTTTTAAATGTCGGTTTTTAGCTACTAAACGTTTGCATGTGGATTTTTTATTTTTTTTAAAGGATTTAATGATGCTTCATTTGCTATAACACAAATAAATTCAAACATTATGAGTATTTTATAGATCTTTTACTCTTACTTTATGTAGCCATTAGTTCAGGCTATAGAACGTTAGAACGTTCCAAAGAACGTTCCCATAACGTTCCAATTTGGTTATTTTTTTGCGGGAACCAAATAAGTAGCTACTATTCAATACTGAAATATAGTAGCCTTAGCCTATGTGTGTGTGTTTTTTTTGTTTTTATATATATATATATATATATATATATGTTTTGGTGTGTTCATATTAGTTTGGTGTGTCAAGTTAAAAAGTAAATTAACCTTCTGAAGAAAAGGTAGAGAACGCTTCTGGAGGCGCCTGTTCTGTTCCGTTCATCCACAAATACACACGTCTTGTGTTTTAATGTTTATCCTTCTGCCTGACAGAATGCGAGTCCACCAAACGCTCTTCTTCACGCCTTCATGTTTGTGTAATTCTGACCTGTTGTTGAATTAACGGAGCACATTTGCGCAATCACCTTTAGAGGAGGAGTTACTCTGCTGTGTGTTCCTCTGACGGGACACCTCTCTCTTTCTCTCTCTTGCACACCAACTTAGGGGTGCAAGTCTGTCCTTCTCCAGCACCCACTTCATCTCGACATCGGTAAGTTCATTATTGTCTTTATACTAAACGTTTTCGGTGGTTCTTTGCAGCAACATGGTTTCAACGAAGAGCATCTTCTTCACAAGCTTGGCTTTGAGGGGTTCTTGAGTTGATGGTTCTTGGGAGTTGCGTTATAGGTGTCAGATCAGAGTGTTCTAGGTTATTTAAAGTAATTAAAGTCACACACACATATATTTACATGTCCATAGACAGCACTTATAGATCCTAGGAGTATACATTATTTAATTTTTACACAGATAAAAAAGAAAAGAAAGAAGTGTTGGTGCTGAAAGGACAAATGGGTTCCAGTGACTTCGAGTCTATAAAAGGAACAGCAATGAAACACAGCCTGTCTATTCTTGGCCATAGTTGTGATAACTTGTGACAGATGCGAAGAGAGGAATGCCGAGGTGATATGCTGCGATAACAACTCTTAAGAGTAGTTCATTAGTAGCCTATAAAGCTTTACACTTCTTAGATGACTTTTGGTTCACCTATTTTTCTGTTTGTTTGTTTTTTTCGCTTCTTGTTAGAGTGACTCTATTTGTTAAAGGGATAGTTCATCCAAAAAATAAAATGCTGTCATCATTTACTCACCCTTATGTTGTTCCAAACCTGTATGATTTTTTTCTCTTCTGGTGAACATAAAAGAAGATATTTTAAAGAATGTGTGCAACCAAACAGGTATTGGACCCCATTGACTTCCATAATAAGGGGGAAAAAACACTATGGAAGTCTTATGGGGACCATCAGCTTGTTTGGTTTAATTTTTGGGTGAACTATCCAACATGAGAAAAGTGTCTGACTGGTTCATTATGAGAATGTTGAGAAGTTGTTTTTTATTGCTGATAAATTGTAAAATTTAAAGGGACATAGTGATGGGGAAAGAAATATGAGACGGGCTTAAAAATTAATTCTAATGCTTTTTGCATTCTCTCGCAAATGTTTTGCGCTCCCCCAAAACTTTGCATTTCGAATTATTTGAGAGTGAACGCAAAGTTTCTCGGAAGCTCAAAAGCTTTGGAATGTATAATTTTTCTCCCATCTCATATTTTTTACATCACAATGTCACTTTAGTGCCTCCTGATTGTTTAAAGGAAATTGAAAATGGAAGGGTTGTTTTCTTTCTCTTCAAATAAAGCCCTAAAGCGACCCCACATTGACTATTCTACCTGTTGTTCTTTACATTGCTAGCAGCCTACATTGTGAAAAAGTGTGTATCTGTATCAGGGTGATCCAATCAAAATTTGCTTTAAAAAAACAGCACAAAAGTAAGATTGGTTACCTGATCCTGGATAGAAAAACATGAGATTTACAAATCTATAAATCATTCTGATCCAAATTAAGGGTAGGTTTACACGACAACGATGCGCTTAAAGCTGAGAAGTTTTTTCTTTGAGTTTTCCTCATTCAGACGACACCATTGTCAAAACAATTCCCATTCACACGGATCCGTGAAAACGACTAAAAACACTGTCTTCTGCTGCCAGGCCAGTAGATGGCGATGAAACACTGTAGACTGAACATGCAATACGCATGTGCATGACATCATTGTCTTCAGAGATTCACACTTTTGTTGTTTACATGGAGACCATTTTCAAAAACTTGCACTTTCAAACCCGTTTTCAAAAGTTTGCGTTTTCAGGCACACAAAATGCTGTTGTCATTTAAATGAACGGCCAAAATGCATAAAAAGTTTTACGTTTTTAGTTGAAAATGGTGTCGTGTTAACAGACCCTAAATTTGGGCCAAGTCTGCAACCACTATGCAGTGCACTATGCACTATGCTTTGTGCTCACACTTAGGTGGACACATCCTAACCTTCTATTTTTATATGGTCTGTGAATAAGGCTTTTTCAAAAATCGATTCTTGAGCTATTACGTTTGGTCCACCCAGTCTTGGGTATTGGTTAACATCCTTTATATAAATGGTGAAATTGTGCTCTCCTTTTGTCAAAATTAGGTCTTGGCTGTGACCCATCACTACAGTCATGGCACCCAAAAAGAACAAGACTGCTAAGAAGAGCAAAGCTGATATCAATGAAATGACCATTATGGTAGAGGACAGTCCCACCAACAAAATCAACGGGCTCAACACTCTCCTGGAATGTGGAAATGGCTTTAGTTGTATCTCAACGGAGGTCACTGACCCCGTCTATGCACCAAATCTCTTGGAGGGTCTTGGCCACATGAGGCAAGACAGCTTTCTCTGCGATCTGACTGTCGCAACCAAGTCCAAGTCTTTTGAAGTTCACAAGGTTGTGATGGCTTCTTGCAGCGAGTACATCCAAGCCATGCTCAGGAAGGATCCATCCCTCAAGAAGATCGAGCTCAGTGAGTTGTCCCCGGTTGGTCTGGCTACGGTCATCACATATGCCTATTCTGGAAAACTCACCTTGTCGCTCTACACAATTGGTAGCACTATCTCAGCAGCCTTGCTGTTGCAGATCCATACTTTAGTGAAGATGTGCAGCGATTTCTTAATGCGTGAGACTAGCGTGGAGAACTGCATGTATGTTGTGAACATCGCCGACACTTACAATCTGAAAGAGACGAAAGAAGCTGCTCAGAAGTTCATGCGGGAGAACTTTATTGAGTTCTCCGAAATGGAGCAGTTCCTGAAACTCACCTACGAGCAAATCAGCGAATTTCTCATGGACGACTCTCTTCAATTGCCTTCTGAGCTCACAGCTTTCCAGATCGCGATCAAGTGGCTGGACTTCGACGAGAAGAGGCTGAAGTACTCGTCCGACCTCCTGTCCAACATTCGCTTTGGAACGATCTTACCTCAGGACCTTGTCAGTCACGTACAAAACGTTCCCAGGATGATGCAAGATTCTGAGTGCCACCGTCTTCTGGTGGATGCCATGAATTACCACCTGCTGCCATTCCAGCAGAACATCTTGCAGTCCAGAAGAACCAAGGTCCGTGGAGGCCTACGGGTTCTGCTCACGGTGGGCGGACGGCCCGCGCTCACCGAGAAATCCCTCAGCAAGGACATTCTCTACAGAGATGAAGACAATGTCTGGAACAAGCTGACGGAGATGCCCGCGAAGAGCTTCAATCAGTGCGTGGCTGTTCTGGATGGGTTCCTTTACGTGGCCGGTGGTGAAGACCAGAACGATGCGAGGAACCAAGCAAAACATGCCGTCAGCAATTTCAGCAGGTACGATTTTACATCCTTTTTAGTAGGGCTGCACGATTAATCGAAATCAAACCGCACGTGATTTGGCAAAGGCTGTCATTATTTATGTGCAGTTTGTCAGTGCAGCGGCTGATCGGCAGTAAATGCTGCTCCATCTGAACACCAGAGTCTCACACACACACACACACACACACACACACACACACACACACACCACATATCCCTCTGAACACCAGAGGGCGTCTCTAACACAAACACACACACACACACACACACACACACACACACACACACACACACACACACACAACACATATCCCTCTGAACACCAGAGGGCGTCTCTAACACAAACACACACACACACACACAACACATATCCCTCTGAACACCAGAGGGCGTTTCACACACACATACATGCGCCGCTGAAGTACGATAATACACATCATTCCAGGAAATCCCGATGGGCTTCACACTATCTGTATCTGAATAAACAGAAGATTGAAACGCTTTGATTGATTAAACATGACTAATAAACACATGACTGCCTTATTCTGTGTAAGAAGCTCATCATCTCACAGGAGGAGGAGCTCAACTGTCCTTATGAAGTGAGTTTAGAATAAAGGCATGTTATTAAATGTCGTCTTTTGTTGGACAAGAGGTTCATAAATGCTTCTCATGTTTGGAAACATGTTTGACGCGTGTTGCTTTTTCAAATGCACGTTATAAGCGACTCAAACTCGCAGTGCTTTCAGATGGAGCAGTGTTTACTGAGCCGTACGTCACTGACAAGCTGCGCATAAAAAATAATCACATAATCACAATAATCCAAATCAATTAATCGCGCAGCCCTACTTTTTATTACAAAAGCTTATTATTTATAGTCAGCATGAAACGGAAGTTGCGCACGTCTTTTTTTCCCTATTGTGACGTATATCTGAGTGAAACGTCTTCTCGAACAAGAACAAATGCAGAGCGGGGCTTGATTGGATGGTTGTGGTTTGCTCGCTAAACACTTGCAGTCTTCCTACGAGTCCGCACTTAACATTTAATAGTCGGGAAGAAGTCTTCAGAAAATCACCCTTCTGAAACCTACAATGACAAGCGAGACACCCTACGGTAAGGTCCTGTCCCAAATGGAACCGCTCTTGCGATCTTCCTACGAGTCCGCACTTTCGTGACGTCTTCAAAAGTGCGCATCGAGGGCGCATATCGACCGCAAAGAGGGCGCTCGCCAGCACCCTTCTGAAACCTAAAATGACAAATGAGACTTCTTGTGGCTTTAACGGACATGCGCATGCGGCAGCTATTGTAAGTTCACAAGACTGCAAGTGCACATGAAGTGTGCCATTTGGGACAGGGGCTGATGGGTAGAAGTCTAATGCAAAGCACCCTTCTGAAACCTAAAATGACAAATGGGACACCCTACGGTCTCGTGGACTTAAAATTCCCGCCGCGTGAGTGTAATCGTGAAGTCCACGAGACTGTAAGGTTCTGTCCCAAATTGCACCCTAAGCATTCGCAGTCTTCCTTCGAGTCCGCAGTTTCATGACTTAAAGGGATAGTTCACTTTGAAATTAAATTTTGGTATGTTTTAGCTTACCTCAAGGGCATCCAAGATGTAGGTGTCTTTTTTTCCGCAGTAGTTTCAATTTTTATTTTTTTAGGTCAAACCGTTCTTGTCTGTCAGTCATATAATGCAGGTCTGTGGTCACTGTCTCAAAGAGCATGCACAGAGTCCAAATTAAAACAATTCCCCATTGTCCAAATTAAACAATTCCCCATCGTAAGTGCACATTGATGGCCTAAGACACGAAACGAGCGGTTTGTGTGAGAAAACGAACAGTATTTATATCGTTTTTAGCTCTTATACACAGCCACGTCCAAGTGATCTGAGGGCGCGCGCGCATCCTGCTGTGTGACGTGTGCACAGACTGCTGCATAGATATATACACTAGATGTCGCCTTAAAGACATTCGTTCCAATGAACTGCCGTAGACAAGGCGACATCTAGTGTATATATCTATGCACCAGTCTGCGTACACGTCACACAGCAGGATGCGCGCGCGCCCTCAGATCACTTGGACGTGGCTGTGTGTAAGAGCTAAAAACGATATAAATACTGTTCGTGTGCATCTGTGCATCTGTGTGACTCTGTGCATGCTCTTTGAGACAGTAACCACAGACCTGCATTATAGGACTGACAGACAAGAACGGTTTGACCTAAAAAAATCAAAATTGAAACTACTGTGGAAAAAAAGACACCTACATCTTGGATGCCCTTGAGGTAAGCTAAAACATACCAAAATTTAATTTCAAAGTGAACTATCCCTTTAACTCTGCTTTGACTGTCAGGAAGAAGTCTTAAAAAGTGCGCATCGAGGGCGCATATCGACCGCAAAGGGGACGTTCACGAGCACCCTTCTGAAACCTGAAATGACAAATGAGGCTACGTTTACACGTAGGTGGCTATTTTCATAAACGGACATTTCACCCCTCTTCGTTTTCAAAAATAACATCGTGCTCACGAACCTGTGTATATGCTGTCAAGAGCATGCCAAACCTGTAGGTGGCAGTGTAACGAGAAGCTCAAGCCCACCTTAGCCAATCAGAATCCCGAAAATAGTCACATTCTGTGACGTCGCTACCTAAAACTCCGGTTTTCTCTGTTTACATGCAAACGTGCAAACGAAGATTTTCAAAATCTCCACTCTGGCCGGAGTTTTTAGAAAGAATCGGTTTCATTGGCGAATCCTCCGTTTGCGTGTAAACGAAGGGCGCAAACGAAGGGAAATGTCTCCGTTTTTCAAAATAACCATGTACGTGTAAACGGGGCCTGAGACACCCTACGGCAGTGATCTCAAACTCAATTCCTGGAGGGCCACAGCTCTGCACAGTTTTGCTCCAACCCTGATCAAACACACCTGATCCAGCTAATCAAGGTCTTCAGGATCACTAGAAACTTCCAACCAGGCGTGAGTTGGAGCTAAACTGTGCAGAGCTGTGGCCCTCCAGGAATGAGTTCGCCGTTTACACGAAGGGAAGACGCAGATATTTCCCTGCGGTTTGGCCTCTCATTTACATGAAAACCCTGTTTTTATCACAGAAAACGATTATTTCTAAAAACTCCGGCCAAAGTGGAGATTTCTGATAACGCTGGTAATGTGTTGCCGTGTCAACTGGGAGAAACGGGGTTTTAGCTTCTCAAATGTCACATTATGCGCCAGAAAATGCTTAACGTCATGTGAGCGCCCTAGGAAGTCGCTCGTGTTATTCGTTGTTGTCGATTCTGAGGATTCTGATTGGCTTGCATGGCTCAAAGTACTAAACCTGCTTTTAGCCTCTTAACATCCTTGATGTGTCATTACAAGTGCACAGAAAATGTGAGTGATTCCTTCAGAGTGAACACGAGTGGATCTGACTGCAGTAGATGTGAAAGTATAAAAATTATGTTATTTAAGCCAGCGCAAATACCTGTGTTTACATCCTGTTTTTCGGGTGAAGTCCAAAGTAGTCGATTGCCGAGTTCACGCGCGTGATCATAGGTAACTAAACCTATGCGCGTGAACTCGGCAATCGACTACTTTGGACTTCAACCGAAAAACAGGATGTAAACACAGGTATTTGCGCTGGCTTAAATAACATAATTTTTATAAATATCTTTCACATCTACTGCAGTCAGATTCACTCGTGTTCACTCTGAAGGAATCACTCACATTGGCTGTGCACTTGTAATGACACATCAAGGATGTTAAGAGGCTAAAAGCAGGTTTAGTACTTGCCCCATTGAAGTCAACAGGGTGCAAATTTTAAAAATAGAAAAACTCGGTGTAGGCAACACCGATTTTTGTCGTTGTTCTCTGTATTGACAGCACTCCAAATGTACAAAAAAATTAGCTCAATGTTAAAATTGACCGGAGTTCTCCTTTAAGTAAGGGTTAATGGTATAAGTCCACAAGACCGTAGGGTGTCTCAGTTGTCATGTGCACGTGAAGTGTGCCATTTGGGACAGGACCGATATCGCTGCAAGATAGAGGGGAAGTTATTTTTATCAAAGATTACAAGGGAACATAATGATGTGCACAGATAAATCCTTTGTAACAAACACTGCAATATTCCATAAAAATAAGAATTGTCCATTTTGATTTCATGGCTTTATCTCATGTCCACTGGGATGCATGCATCACTCACGCGTACTTCTCTCCTCAGATATGACCCCCGATTCAACACGTGGATCCACCTGGCCAACATGATCCAGAAGCGCACTCATTTCAGCCTCAACACCTTCAACGGCCTCCTGTTCGCCATAGGGGGACGCAACTCTGAAGGCTGTCAGGCGTCCGTCGAGTGCTACGTTCCCTCATCGAACCAGTGGCAAATGAAAGCTTCAATGGAAGTCCCTAGATGTTGCCATGGCAGCACGGTTATTGACGGCAAGATCTTGGTTAGCGGCGGCTACATTAACAACGCCTACTCTCGCGCCGTGTGTTCTTACGACCCGTCCACCGATAGCTGGCAGGATAAGAATAGCCTGAGCAGCCCGAGAGGATGGCATTGCTCGGTGAGCGCCGGAGATCGCGCTTACGTTATCGGCGGAAGCCAGTTGGGCGCGCGTGGCGAGCGGGTCGACGTCTTACCGGTTGAGTGCTACAACCCTCACTCGGGCCAGTGGAGCTACGTCGCCCCCTTGCTGACGGGAGTGAGCACAGCAGGTGCTGCCACCTTGAATAGCAAGATTTACCTCCTGGGTGGATGGAACGAGATTGAGAAGAAGTATAAGAAATGCATTCAGGTGTTTAACCCCGATCTTAACGATTGGACTGAGGATGACGAATTGCCCGAGGCTACGGTCGGCATCTCATGTTGCGTTGTCACCATCCCCACACGCAAAACACGAGGGTCGAGGGCCAGCTCGGCTTCATCCGCACCGATTAGCATATAATCTGGGGAAATCTAATTGAGTATGATTTTTTATTACTATTTGTTAAAGGCCAGCTTTTCTCACAGATGCTAAGATTGTCAGTTCATAGGAATCTTGGGAATGTTGAATGTCAAATCACAACATAGCAGGGGTGTAACGGCACACAGAAGTCACGGTTCGGTTCGCGCCTCGGTTTGGGGATCGCGGGTTGATATGAGTTTGGTACGGTTACACACACTATGTTTAAAATCGAAGTATTTTGAAAAAATAAAATAATATATATATATATATATATGTATATATAAAAGTCTTAGGCATGTTAATACCCCCCCCCCCCCCAAAAAATGGTTTTAAGTCAGTTATTTATATCTTTTACTGTAGTGTGTCAGTAGGAAATATCAGTTTACATTTCCATTTATATTTATATTGCACAAGGAGTCTGACAACAGCCTATTAACATGCCTAAGACTTTTGCACAGTACTGTATATATATATATATATATATATATATATATATATTGATGTGTATTTAAAGGTGGTTCAAAGGTTGTGGAAACAGGGAAAGTGAGAGAGATCTGGGGGTAGAATTATTGTTTATAATGTTTACGGAAAAGGAAATGCACACAAACAACACTGTAAAATCAAGAGTTTACAGATATAAATTTCATGGGAACATATTTTCCAAGTGGGGCCAGTTCTCCAGTTACGATTCGATTAGTCCCTTAATGTACAAAATGAGGCAATTACAACATATTAGACATTCTCCTTTGATTAAGAAACAATGCAGATACTTATTAAAGCATTACGTTTCTAATGTCGCACATGTGAGCTTATTTATGTAGGATAAGCCAGGTTTTTCATTTCACTTTACTCCTTTACCTACTAACATTGTCTTTATTCATTAATCAGGACACAGGGAGATAACAAAGGTTTATAACCCAGTTTGCACTGTAAAAATACGAAAGAGTGTGAGGAATGATGTGAGGAACACTGAACCGGGAATAGAAGGATTTACAGTGCTTTTTTCCTTCTTGAGAACAGAATGAATAGATAATTGTGAACAAGTTTTGGCCTGAACTGTCGAGGACAAACACAAACATCTGCTTTGTTTTCTGACGGTTCATGAACTTTAATGTTCTGATTAAAAACAGAAATGTGATAACTGAACACACTACTGATTTATTACTTTAAAAAGATATTGCTTATTAATGTAAATCATTGGATTGCATTTCGAATATACATACTGTGATACATGTTGTCAAATAATAAAGCTCTGCATATTTATTAAAGCTTCTTAAGAAATGTTGCTGTTGACATTTTTCTATTTCGGACAATGACTATATACACACTACCAGTCAATTTTTTTTATGTTTTTAAATGAAGTCTCTTCTGGTCACCAAGGCTGCATTTATTTGATAAAAAAAAAAAAAAAAAAAGTAATATTGTGAAATATTATGACAATTTAAAATAACTGTTTTCTATTTTAATACATTTTAAAGTGTAATTTATTCCTGTGATCAAAGCTGAATTTTCAGCATCATTACTCCAGTCTTCAGTGTCACATGATCCTTCAGAAATCAGTATAATATATGATTTGATGCTCAAAAAACATATTATTATTATTATCAGAGTGTAAAAAAAAAAATTCTTCAGGATTCTGTGATGAATAGAAAGTTAAAAAGAACATTTATTTGAAATAGAATATTTTGTAACATTATAAATGTCTTTACTGTAACTTTTGATCAATTTAATTCTTCCTTGATGAATAAAAGTATTGATTTCTTTATTTCCCCCCCCCAAAAAAATAAAATAAAAATTATTACTGACCCCAAACTTTTGAACGGTGGTGTTTAATGTTACAAAAGTTTTCTATTTCAGATAAATGCTGTTCTTTTGAACTTTCTAAAATTATAAAGCGAGAGAGATTCCCTTCCTGTTTGTCTGACCAATGAAAGACAGTCACTGTTATTTTGCAGTTCTGGTGCAGCTACTGGCACAGAAGCGACTGAGTAAACCTGTACAAAAGCTTTGACTTTACACTTACAAGTTCACAAAGTAAACATACCGATGGGCGTTGCAGCTGGCATATAACAGACAGTATGACAGTGCAAAATCATAATTATGATGATGACAAAAGTGAATCTGCAGGACGTGACTCCTGACCTAATAATAAAGGCCTGGCCCCATTTACATTACTGAATTCTTCAATATAAACTGTGTACAGGTGTCACATAAAAGCATCTACAATGGTTTAAAGGGATAGTTCACCCAGAAAAGAAGATATTTTGATGAATATGGGTGACCAAACAGTTTATGGATCCCATTGACTCCCATAGTATGAAAAAGAAAATACATGGGGGTTCATCAACTGTTGGGTTACCTATATTCTTCACAGTATCTTATTCTGTGTCCAGCAGAAGAGAGAAGTTCATACAGGTCTGGGACAACATGAGGGCAAGTAAATGAGGACAGGATTTTTGGGTGAACTGTCCCTTTAATAGAAGTTTACATTACATGGTTCTGAGAATAAAACCTAAAAATAACCATTAGAAAACATTCTGTATAATGGTTATAAAATAGTAGTAGTAATAATAATAATAATAGGGGAAAAAAACATTACAGAACATTCTGTGTAAATTATTAATTAATTGTTATTATAAAAATAAAATAAAATAACCATTAGGGAATGTTCTGTCACTGTGTAAAGAATGAATGGTTATTAAAATAAATAAATAACCATAAGCAAGCGTTCAGGAATTAATGGTTATTAAATTAATTAATTAATAAAAATAAATAACCATCAGGGAGCGTTCAGTGTAAAGAATTAATGGCTGGAAAGAAAGAAAGAAAGAAAGAAAGAAAGAAAGAAAGAAAGAAAGAAAGAAAGAAAGAAAGAAAGAAAGAAAGAAAGAAAGAAAGAAAGAAAGAAAGAAAGAAAGAAAGAAAGAAACCATTTGGGAACGTCCTGTGTAAGGAATTAACGTTTATAAAAAATAAATAAATAAATAAATAACCATTAGGGAATGTTCTGTATAATGGTTATAGAAAAAAACATTGAGAACGTTTTGTGTAAGTAATTAATTAATTGCTATTATAAAAAATAAAATAAAATAACCATTAGGGAATGTTCTGTCACAGTGTAAATAATTAATGGTTATTAAAATAAATAAATAACCATAAGGGAATGTTCTGTGTAAGGAATTAATGGTTATTAAATTAATTATTTATTAAAATAAATAAATAACCATAAGGGAGCGTTCTGTGTAAAGAATTAATGGCCGGAAAGAAAGAAAGAAAGAAAGAAAGAAAGAAAGAAAGAAAGAAAGAAAGAAAGAAAGAAAGAAAGAAAGAAAGAAAGAAAGAAAGAAAGAAAGAAACCATTTGGGAACGTCCTGTGTAAGGAATTAACGTTTATAAAAAATAAATAAATAACCATTAGGTAATGTTCTGTATAATGGTTATAGAAAAAAACATTGAGAACGTTTAGTGTAAGTAATTAATGGTTATTAAAAAAAAACACACACACACACACATAGGGAACGTGCTGTATAAGTGACGGTAAATCATGCAGCCAATGTTCTGGGAACGTTATTCATGGTTGTAAAAATAAAACCTAAAAAACGTTGTGTGTTTGCTGACCTTGGTGTTGCTCCAACCATAACCCAAACAATTCACAGCCAACATATTCCAAAAAACAAGCAATTAAACAATATTTTGCATTGTCATGATTGCAATAGCACATTCAGACTGGTGCGCGTGTTATCGCCTTGACCACGGCACCGCCATCAGCGACAACAAAGAGGAAGCAGGAATTGCTGAGTCATAATATGATGACGCGCCCTCAACGACACAGTCACGTGTTTTCAGCGCAAGCAAAGTGTGTGCGCGCGCGGACAGGACTGACATAACTCGCGCACTCCGATCAAATATCAACAGCTCGCAGCTCGAGGTCGCTTTATTCGTGCGTTATAACGTGAGTTACAGTGAAACCTTCCCCTGAGAAAGCGCTTGGAAACAAAAGCGAATCATTTCCTACTTTAAAACGAGTCGTTGAAGGGCCTAGCGCGCGCGCTCGCTCGCATTACAGATCATCGTTTATCAATATCACGAAACGCGTGACGCGGCGGAGGAGAAGAAGTTGCTAGTTGAAGTCCGTAATAATCATAAGCCGGGGTTTGTAGGTTTGTGATATGGGCTTGCTGTCACAAGGCTCACCGCTCAACTGGGAAGAGACCAAGAAACATGCTGACCACGTTAGGAAGCACGGCATCCTTCAGTTCCTCAACATCTACAATAAGGTGAAGGAGCGACAGAAGGATGTGCTGAAATGGGGAGATGAGGTGAGGATGCATGCTTGTCTTTACAGCCTCACAAATCATGTATTATGAATGCACATGCATGGGAAACACGTGGCTGCGTTGCATTAAATGATGCAATGGAGCAATGGTGATGCTGCATGTGAGCAGGTGCACCTTCAGCTCACTGTGTGTTTATTAATGCACTTTTATCTGGACAGTTGATCTTAAAATCCTAATGCTTACAGTCTTGAACTTGGTTTTGTAGAGAAATGCAAAGTTCAGACTTTATATAAGGTGTGTATTTTACAGCAATGCAACATCAACAACAAAAAAAGTCTGGTAGAATGTGCTTATTGTGTTGATGTTGTATTACCCACACATGTGCTGTTATTGAGCTGGATATGCTGAGGTTAGAGACTGGTTTGCTGGTATGGGTTGGTTACGGGTGAGTTAAAGGGTTAGGCAAGGTCAACAGTGTAATTACCCGGTACAACAAGTGTCCAGCTGACCTTTGACCTCCTCCAGTGATGTTTAAAAGTACTCCCAGGATGAAGTCCCCCTGTAGTCAATCATTTTATCCTTTAAAACTCCTCTTTGATCACCAAAATGACACATTTAAAAATTTCCTCATGCCTTAAAATATCTTGAGTGTAACTCGACACCCTTGCCTCATTTAGTATGCGTGATTCTATGAATATGCAAATGAGCTCCGCCTCCACTCACTCACTCACTCAGCTCAGAGATCCACTGGTTGACGATCACACGTTGATCTGATTGGTTACAAGGTAGTTTGTGACGTCGGAAACACCAGCGTGTTTTTTGGTTCACTGCAGTTTTAAGGAGGAAATACTCAGCAATGGTGTCAACTTATGAATTTACACATGGTTTGTCTTAAAGCACATTAAAAACACCACATAGACAACATTAAAAGCTGGATCTTCACCACAGGGCGACTTTAAACCACGTTAAGAGATTGTGCAGAAGATCCAGGCTACTTTAAAGAAGCTCGAATACAATACTTTTAGTTTGATTTCATATTCTCCCATGTTAACTTATTTCATAGTTTCGGTTATTATCAAACTGTGAGATGAGTGGCGTGTCCAAACTGTTAGCTGGTATCTGAGTGATGTGTGTGTAAAGCAGCTCAGGCATGTGAAGATCTGCCCTATTACACAGTGATTTTAGTTCACAGATTTTGTGCAAAGATGTCAATTGCAAAATCCCATTTCTTTTGGTTGGATGCAGTTAGTCATCTTTCAGTAGTCCACTGTTCTTTAAAGAGTACTTAACTAAACATTAGGCGCCTAAAAGTGTTTGCATGTGCAAACTCGCAGTTCATGTGGGATCAACAGGCTAATGTCGATTTCTGAACCTCCTATTGAAATGGCTTTTCATTTCATTACCTTTGACCGGCCAGAAGACGTCAATGGATTTACGATAAAACCTGCTGGAATGCTGTTGGTTTAGGTGAATCCTTTGTTCGGCGTTTGTGGATTTAAAAGGGAAAATGAATGGAATGGGGGGGGGACGAGGAATGGAATGGCATCCGACTAGGAATGCGTTTTTACTTTTTACATTTTACTTTCATAATGAATGTAATAAGAAGAAAAACACTGTGCTTTATCATTGTTGGTTGGGTTTGCAAGGCAAATGCGCTCGCACGTAATGTGCGTATAATACCTCAGCCAAAGCAGGAACTATTTTTCACTTGTGGTCAATATTTTTGCAACATTAGTATTGTGATAAACCGCATGATAATAAGTCTAACTCATCCCGCAGGTGGAGTACATGTTGGTGGAAATGGATGACAAACATGAAAAAGCCCGTCTGGTTCTGAACGGGAAGGAGGTTTTGGAAATCCTTCAGGAAAAGGGGGAAAAGATCAACCCCAAGTGAGTAACTGAGTGTGTCACAAAAACATTCTGAACATGTTGGTGTGATGACCCCAAAAAAAACAAGATTAAAGTTTTACACTTTTAGGGATACACCGATATGAAAATTTTGGCCGATACCGATAATTCTTTATATTTGGGAGCCGATAACCGATATATCGGCCGATAAATCTAAATCCAAAATTGTATATAATTTTTTGAGTGACTGATTACAAAAACAAAAGTCTCCATTAAAAGCCATGTCCCAAACACACAATTATATGTTCTCATGATACTTTTATGTGGCCGATATGACAGATTTGGCCGATATTAAACATTATTTTTCTTTCTGAAGTGATTCCAATCATATTTAAAGCAGTTCAAAGCCATCATGTTGAACAGTGCGCATCTGAAGTGTCTCAGCTGAAGGAAATAATACATTATTTATCGGCTTTAATATATCGGTCCAAATCTTCTTATCGGGCCGATAACGATAACATTAAAAATGATCATATGTTATCAGTTGACACCGATAAGGTGGCCGATATATCGTGCATCACTAATTATTTTGTTCACATACTCGGAGGTTTATTTCAGGCTCCTCACAATCATGACTTCAATAATAGCAGGTTTATCTGCAACTGTGTAAAGCCGGGATAAAAAGGGTTTGACCCCATTGTTGATTTATTTGATTTATTAGCTGGTTTGTCCTTTTGTACTCTTTAACTGTAAAGACTTGCAGCCAATCCCTCTTTTATGCATGTGTTTAACTGGTCAACAAGATCGATAGTATCTTTTGTGTTTGCTGTTCCTCTCCCTTTGATCAGACTTGCCCTAATCGTGCTATTTAAAGGCTCCTAATGTTTTTTCAGAGTCTCCTACAACAGGTTTAAACGCATCCACGGTCAAAAACTCTTTATTTAACTCATAATCTCCACTGCAGCATCAGCTCTTTTCTCTCAGTGTCTGAAACGCTTCGTTCAAAGATTCAGTCTCTCTAAGCCCCTCTCTGAGAGCTGCTCTGCTCTGATTGGTCAGAAAGCAAACGCTCATTATCATATCTGAATCTCAGCTCTTGATATATAGTGATACGAACAGTAGCGATGGCCTGGGTTTTACCGTATCAATCTCATCAAAGTGTGAACAACACGAACCAAACTCTTCCAGTCTCAGATAAACTACAGTGTTTGAGGGCGGAGCTAAGAGACGCTGATCAGCCAATCAAGACCAGAGGCGGGCATTATGCAAATTAGATATAAACCTACACCGGTTCATCAGGAAGTGAGATTGAATTACTGACGACTCGTTTCAGTTCAGAATCGACTCTATCTTTTAGGAGACAAAAACTCAGTTTATGTGAACTTTGAAACTTTACAGATCTTTTACATTCACAAACAGCTTTTTTACACACTACATGAAAGAAAATATGTTTAAAAATGTATAATAGGGACACTTAAATCTTTCTTTTTTTAAATTATGGGCTCATCAGAAGTTAGTTTGGACAGGATACGCATTGTTTGAAGTTTGATCAGTTGTATAGGAGTGAGGAATGTGACCTTTATGATGTTGTCCTGATGTTGTGTATCTGTAGCTCAGGGCAATATCAGCACACACTGGGAAACGAGAGAGTGGCATTCCTCATTACTGCCTCTCTACTGCACACACTGAAGAGTGTCACAGCACTTTACACTTCACATCGCTGATCCCGTTCACAACGCTCGCATTAGCCGTACACTGACATAGTCCACCGCGTGGAAAAACACTGATGGAGTCCAGTCGGAAAAATGAAATTTACTGTGGAATTCTGGATGAATAAATCAAACTCAGGGTTGTATAATTATTCAGATCATGATATATGGACCAGTGTCTGTGAGTGTTAAAGCTCAAAAATACTACATAACACACACATTTACACACAGAAACTCTCACGGCAACCCGTCATAAGGTTTAACTTGACGTGTCTGACAAAAAATAAAAGGAATTGTTTAATTTCCTTTTGATTACAATGTTTATTAAATTGCTTATGTTTTATTCCATTGATTACCACCATTTTTGATAATGAATTTGCATTAGGCTAAATTATAAATCCTGAAAAAAAAAACTGAAAAAAAAGTAATTTATTAAGTTAAAGTTTAATGAATTTAATTGATTCTTTATGATTATTAAATTCCATAATTCCATACATTTAAAATGGAAAACATTTTAACACTTCTAAAACAGAACTAATAGATTGTTAAATTGAATGAGTTTCATTAATTGTTTAGACATGCTTTTTGATTACTAATATTAATTTAACGTGTGTGGAAATTTCCGCATTTTTTAATTTCCAAACTTTAGAATCCAAACTCTAATAATTGTGTAATGTATGATGTCAGATATTTGAGTGATTTTTAATATTTTAGGTTTCTCTTCTTGTTTAGTTTAATGTTGTTAGCCTCAGTGCCCATTGGCCACAGCGCTCTTGTTACATCATTATTGGCCATTGTCTGTTGTGTTGTCCATTACTTTACATTACTAGATCAAGAATGTAATGGAAGTCACTAATACACTAGTGCTCATTTATCTACCGATGCATAATGGATTGAATGAAGTGCTTTGCTAGTAATTCACATTTATAAGTTCCTTTTCATAAAGAGACAGAATATTGATCTTGAAGTGCAGGCCGGAGTCGCGCAGATACACGATTGAAGGAAATATAATATTTTATAAATTCAGTTGATTAGTCATGCTTTTTGATTATTAAAATGTAATCAAACCATTAAAATGGAATCCATAAAAATTTAAAGTGAAAAACACAGAATTTAGGGGATTATTGAGAAAAAAATGTCACACTTCATAGGGCCCTATATATTTATTTTATAGATTGTTGATAAATTGTGTAAGTTTCATGAATTGTTTAGACATGCTTTTTGATGACTAACATTTAATTTAACCATTAAAATTAAATACGAAAAATAAATTAATTCAGGAAATTTCTGAATTTTCCAAATATTAGAATCCAAACTCTAATAATTGCGGAATGTTTGTGTTCAGATATTTGAGTGATTTTCAATATTTTAGGTTTCTCTTCAGTCTGTGTTTCGACTGCTTTATTGTAATGTTGTTAGCCTCAGTGCCCATTGGCCACCGCGCTCTCTTTACATCATTATGTTCCTTTTCATAAAGAGACAGAATATTGATCTTGAAATGCGTGTGTGTGTGTGTGTGTGTGTGTGTGTGTGTGTGTGTGTGTGTGTGTGTGTGTGTGTGTGTGTGTGTGTGTTCAGCCACCCGACGCTGTGGAGGCCGGAGTACGGCAGCTACATGATCGAAGGCACGCCGGGACAGCCGTACGGGGGCTCGATGTCGGAGTTCAACACCGTCGAGGACAACATGGGGAAGCGGAGGAGAGAGGCGTCGTCTGTGCTCGATCTGAACCAGACTCTCCTCACAGTCACCGCGTTTCCCAGGTGCGAAACATCTATTAGAGCTGCACGATTCTGGATAAACTGAGATTCAGGATTTCTTTTCTTTTTTTTAATCGAGATCATGATTCTTCCATGATTCTGAATAGACAACGAAGCAAAATAACATGTACTTTACTAGAGGTTCTGACTACATGTTTGTTGCCGTAGTCCAGGGGTGCCCACACTTTTTTGCTTGATGATCTACTTTTAAAGTGATCAACACAATGAGATCTACCAACTACCAACTAAAAAACACATTTTAATAAAAAACAAAAACAAAAAAAAACACTTCAAATGGTTGTTGCTACTACAGTAGTAGTACTGCATGTAATCTTGTAATTAAGGAGAAAAATATATCATTGTTGATATTCAATTTTAACACTAAACCCAAAATACCTACAACATTCTGCCTTATTCTGATGACTTGCACTGACTGGAATCAGACAGTTTTATATAATCCGGGCAGAAGCTGCTGATAGCTAGTCTCAAACAGGCCTCCACATTGTCATCAGTCATGGTGGACCGGTGTTTTGATCATTTTCAAACAGTTTATTTTCAAATGGTTGGAATTTATAAATGAATGAATGAATGGCATTTGTGTACGCTACCGATTCCGAATACTGTTAGCTTCACAATTTCGCGCTCTGTTCTCCGAAGCTCTTGAGCTGGAAAGCAGAAGCAGGCTAGTTGTCATGACAACCGAATAAACAAAAATCGCGCCTGGTAAAAATTCATTCGACAAGTGCAAGTTGTACAGAAACTAAAAGAAGGAAGGACAATGCTATATTTATTTTTATTCAAATTTAACAAAAGCATATTTTAAAAATTATGTGCGATCTACCAGCATTGTCTTTGCGATCGACTAGTAGATCGCGATCGACCTATTGGGCACCACTGCCGTAGTCCATTTAAAAATATATTTCTTTTGAATGAATTTTCAAAAACAAGATTGGTTTGAGTGAATGATTCAATGACTCGCTCATAAAGACATGTGCGTATCTCAGTCCGCCGACTTAAACTACGCCCTAAAAGTGTGTCCTCTTCCTGTGAAAAAAGTAGATACGTTTGAGTGTGCAGCAAAAGAGTAGACAAGCTTTGGGAGAAACTATCATGTCATACAATTGCGTCTTTTAACGGTTGCTCTCTGTCACAGTAAACTGACCTGTCAATCATCTTGTCAAAGATAAAATCCTCCACATTTAACTTCCTACCGTATCGGAGAGAAATGCAGAAGCTCGTTGATCTGGGTCTTTCATGCGGAGACTCTCCTCATATTCATGCAGAACGATGCATTTAAAAGTTCATGGCCAAACGGATCTTTGTAAAAGTCCACATTGTTATTGCAGATGACATATAACACGGATAACATTAAACAATTTTTTTATCAAGTTAAACTTTGATTTTGTTAACAACAAAAACGTGAATCTCTGAAGACGATGATGTCATGCACATGCGTATTACGTGTTCAGTCTACAGTGTTTCATCGCCATCTACTGGCCTGGCAGCAGAATACAGCGTTTTTAGTCGTTTTCGCGGATCCGTGTGAACGGGGATCGCTTTGACGGTGTTGTCTGTATGAGGAAAACTCAAAGGAAAAACTTCTCCGTTTTAAGCGCATCGTTGTCGTGTAAACCTACCCTTATTTGACAATGAAAACATTTCTGTGGAGTTTAATTGTGAACAAACAAGTTTACGTGTTTACATTCATTCTCAAGGTCAAAGAAATATTTGGAAAGCATAAATATTGATATTGTATGATATGGAAAAAAAAATTGATAATATTTTTGGCCATATCAGCCGTATCATATTTGGCCATAACCCCTGTCCTTATGTCTTAAATTCACTTTTCATCATTTTAAGGCCGTACATATGCTTACATTTCTCAAATAGTGTAATAAATGTCTTAATTTCAGTTTGAATGGGTCTTAAATTAAGGAAAGACGAGGTGTATTCACCCTGCTGAGCGGGATGTGATAAAGCCTGGAGTGGAGCGACAGCACGTTCCTCTCTGCACTCGTTCTGTAATCACTCCGCTCCGAGTCCACTCCGGGTTTTCCATTCCCGCTCACGGGAAAAACTGCTGTGGGCTATTCACTCCATTTTAAAAGTTATTCTGATATGTTTATTTTTTTATATCATGAACGTCTGAATTTATAATACTATATGTAACGGTCTGGAAAGTATTGTACACGTTTAATAAATATAATTACACAAAAATGTCCAAATGTAGTGAACGTGCCTATAGAGAGAAATGCACATTTTATACGGATTACATAAGAGAGTAGTCTGTTTTTAGTCGTTTTGAGTTGTTTTGCTTAAAAGTAGACATTTCAAGCTATATATATATATATATATATATACACATATATATACTGTACACAGTGCTATGCATAAGTTTAGACACCCATGCTAAAGTTGACTAAAAAGAGGAATAAAAAATCATCTTTTGGAAACTGAACTTAATGCCTTATTTTAAAAAATTAGGAAAAATCCAACCTTTAAGGACACCAATTTTCTTTGTGAATGAATAATGTATCGTAAAGAAATAAATGTTCTTCCTTAAAATACAGGGTGCATAAGTTTGGACACCCCTATGTTAAATTCCCATAGAGGCAGGCAGATTTTTATTTTTAAGTATTTTTTATTTATTTATTTTTTAGGATACTATGCATCCTGATAAAGTTCCCTTGGCCTTTGGAATTAAAATAGCCCCACATCATCACATAGCCTTCACCATACCTAGCGATTGGCATGGGGTATTTCCATAAGATCATCTCTCAATGCAAATCAAACTAGCTATTAGTCTAACTGAAATAAAACCATGCCAATCGCTAGGTATGGTGAAGGCTATGTGATGATGTGGGGCTATTTTAATTCCAAAGGCCAAGGGAACTTTATCAGGATGCATAGTATCCTAAAAAATAAATAAATAAAAAATACTTAAAAATAAAAATCTGCCTGCCTCTATGGGAATTTAACATAGGGGTGTCCAAACTTATGCACCCTGTATTTTAAGGAAGAACATTTATTTATTTACGATACATTATAAAATTGGTGTCCTTAAAGGTTGGATTTTTCCTAATTTTTTTAATTAAGGCATTAACTTGCAATGCAATATCGCGCCGGCACCTCCATGTCCTGATTATATTGTCTGCTATATTTGCTTCTCATTTATGAAATCTAGGCAATTGTTTGATGAAACGTCGATTAAAATTAAGGTACAATTTATACAAAACTTCACTTTAAAGAAAGGTTTTATACAAAACAAAACTTAATGAAGTGGTCAAAATCATGTCTGACCCACTCCATATGTCTCCCGATATATTGCGCATCTAATGATCCTATCCTACTCGTGCCCAGGGCCGTACCCACCGTTGAGGTCTCTGAGGTCTTACTCGTGCCCAGGGCCGTACCCACCGTTGAGGTCTCTGAGGTCTTACTCGTGCCCAGGGCCGTACCCACCGTTGAGGTCTCTGAGGTCTTACTCGTGCCCAGGGCCGTACCCACCGTTGAGGTCTCTGAGGTCTTACTCGTGCCCAGGGCCGTACCCACCGTTGAGGTCTCTGAGGTCTTACTCGTGCCCAGGGCCGTACCCACCGTTGAGGTCTCTGAGGTCAGGACCTCTGTCATTTTTCGTGCATATAATGAAGAGCAGCAAAACACCCCGTACGGCATTGGTCCTGGCTTTTGTTCACACAGGCGCGTTCCGGGACTGATCCCGGCAATGTTACCAGGTCCCCATCCCGGCATCAATCCTGGCATCGATCCCGGGACGTGTTTGCGTTCACACAGAAGGCACTCTAGCAATTTTACGTCAATTTCCCGGGATCAGCGCGCTGTGTGAAAGGGGCTTAATAGAAATGCAGTTCAGAATGGCCTTTCTTTAAATGCAAATGTTCTTTGAGTATTTCATTTGTGAAGGTAAAGCATGTACTCACTACACTCCTAATTACAAGAGGAAGAAATAACTGCTCTTAACTGGGTGTGTGACCGGCTGTGGAATGGGGTTTGGCTGAGGAGAAATTGAGAATTTTTTTTTTTTTGCTTTAACCCCAGTGTCTGTCTACCTCGATATCTTCCTGAAGTGGTGTAACTGGTCACACTGCCCACTCCTAGTCTCTGGACGGCGTGTTTATTTCTCCTAGATAAATGGACTGTTTAGTGTTCACCCACATGATTAACAACACGACTGTTTTGGGCTGCACCAGTTCTCATATAAATGACAGTGTTTTATTAAGGCCCTGCCACATAGTTGTTCCAGTTATAAGGAGATCTTCTTATTCAGTATGTATGTATTAGGGCTGGGTATCGATTAGGATGTTCGCAAGCTCTCAATTTGATTTGATTTTCGATTTAGATTTTTTTATTTCGATTCGACTTAATGAATATAGATTTAATACAAATCCTATATTTTATAAAGAACAGTGAACATAAGTTTACAAGTGGTTAATTAATAAAAAGAAATTAAGAGCCACAAACCTGTATATTAAACTCTTTTTATTTTATTTTAGTACACTTGGGTACATTAAAACAGAACCCAACTCTATTTTCAAATGCGATGAATAGACAGATTTTGATGCAAGATGAAAAATTGATGCTGGAAATTGGACGAGTCAGAACCGATGCTTTGATCAAACACAATCAGGTTATTTTATGTTTAAGATAAAACACGCATAATCTCACAGCATTAGCTGTAACATAGAGACTGCTAGAACAGTGTAGGAAAAAACTAATTCTGGCTTTTGGGTGATAGATAAATAAATATGGAAAAAAATCGATTTGTGGCCTTTAAAATTTTCACATTTTGAATCGACCACATTTTAAAAAACGATTAATCGAAAAAATCTATTTTTTTTGCCCAGTCCTCGTATATATGTATATGTGTATAATGTATATACTGCTTTTCAACTACAAAACAAATGGTAATATTGTGAAATATTATTACATTTTATGAATTTATGATTATGAATGTTGAAAACAGTTGTGTACATTTCTGTCAGGATACTATGATTAATAGAAAGTTTTCTAACATTATAAATGTCTTTACTGTCACTTTAATGCATCATTGCTGAATGAAAGTATTCATTTCTTTAAAAAAAAATCTCACTGACCCCAAACTTCTGAACGGTAGTGTTTAATGTTACAGAAGCTTTCTATTTCAGATAAATGCTGTTCTTTTAAACTTTCTATTCATCAGAATTGATAATAATAATTAATGGGTTTTTTTAGCATTAAAACATCATATTATACTGATTTCTGAAGGATCATGTGACACTGAGGACTGGAGTAATGATGCTGAAAATTCAGCTTTGATCACAGGAATAAATTACACTTTACTGTATATTCACATAGAAAACAGTTCTTTTAAATCATAATAATATTTCACAATATTACTGTTTAAAAATAAAATAAAAAATTATTGAATAAATGCAGCCTTGGGGAGCAGAAGAGACTTATTTTAAAAATATTAAAAATATTACCGATCCCAAACTTTTGAATGTCAGTGTGTGTACGGCTTGTGGCAAAAGAATAAAAATGATGAAACTCGATTTGCTTCCAAGCTAAAATCTGTTTGAAGGAGTTGGGTGTGCCTCGTCTGTGTAGATAACATTCGCCCTTTGACCCCACAGGCTTTATTAACCCTGATAAAAGATGCAGGCAGATTTGCCTTTCCATGCTTTTAAAGGGGTGGTATAACGCTTTGATTAGCATATTCTGTCTTGATAATCTATAAATCGTGTTCAGGGGGCGGGGTTTATGTAAATTTTAAGGTTGGTGATGTCACTAACCCGGGAGGAATGTCGTGTAGTCTCTACCAGCCGTTTGTTGTAGTCCTTTGAACTTTGAGCGTTGTAACTTTGCGGATGTTGTTTATGCTCAAACAGCAACATTACACACTAACTAAAGTTAGAAAAGTCAAATCATAATCAACCACCCCTTTAAATCACGTGTAGAGTTGCAATGTACGATGCTAATCTATATATTTTGTGTGTGTGTTTTGCAGGTTAGGCTGCCCAGGCTTCACACTGCCAGAACACAAACCCACACCTGTTGAGAAAGGGGTGTCGAAATCTCTCTTCTTCCCCGACGAGGCCATCAACACACACCCCAGATTCAGGTGAGAGATCATGTGACCCAGGCCACTAGGGCTGAACGATATTCTGTTTTAACATCGACATCGCGATGTGCGAATGAGCGATAGTCACATCGCCGGAACATGCGATGTGAAGGGTAACGTTAGTAGTACTGTTGAAAACTTTTTCTTCGTCGAAGCAAGAGACCAGGAGACGTTGGGGATCACGTTCAAACAAAGTTATTCTTTATTGAGGACTTCGCTGTACGCGGCTGCAGTTCTTCCCAAATCATTCTGGCTAACAAACTTTACATGGTTTCTTTATAGGCCTTTCAGTGGGCTGTCCTTAAAGGTGCTAAACATACACACAGCCTTAGAGGTAACCACTAAATCTAATCATCTAAAGACAATAGAGGCAATTGCCCCCGACTGACTTCCCCAAATGTTATAAACACAAATGGTCCCGAGAACTAAGACTATGTAACAGTCACACACAGTTCAGCTCTTAGTTGGAAGATCAAAGATGGTATAAACAACAAATGGTCACGAGACCTTAGACTAGGTAACATTCACACACAGTCCAACTCTTAGTTGGAAGATAAAAGACTAACAAGACCCCTGACTATTACAATGTTTAGACAGCTGTCACCTTGAATGCCCAATACAGTGTAATTCACCTTAGTTTTTCATGTGTTATTATGTAAGGAAGTAAGATCAGCAGATCTTAAACATATTCTTAAATTTGGATTCTTAAATTTGGATTCTTCAGTCCCCCGTTTGAGAGTTCTTAAAAACTCTCACAAAATACAAATTTAAACACATAAAGTTAATTCTTGTAACTGGTGTAAGTTACAGGCACATCGCATATGTTCATTCTTGTAACTTGAAAAAGGTACAGGCACATAGCATATGTTCTGTGTTGATTTTCTGTAATTGCATGTTGACACAGAAACAAACATGCACTTAGGGTCCGTGAAGTCTTACGGGTAATATTCTTTTATGGTTGAATCAGTCATTTTCTCGTGCGAGGTGTGAGTCATTCGTTGAATGAAACACTTGATACTGTGGAAGCATACGTAGAATGCCAGTAGGAGAAACAACAGCAGAATTGCTATTTCTTTAATCCACAGCCAGGGTTTACCAATCAAGTTTCCGAACCATGAAGAATTGTCTTCAGTCATCTGGTGTAATTTTGTTGAAAGATCAAGAATGTCTTGTTGGATTTTGTTTAAGTTCTCTGTTGGATCCATTAACCCAGTGCAGCACTCAGGGCCGATAATGGTGCAGGCTCCTCCTTGTGTTGCAAGAATGTAATCCAAGGCTACTCTGTTCTGTAAGATCATTATCTTGTGCGAAGCGAGAGCGTTCGTGATGTTGCCCAGGGCCAAAGCCGTATCATTGGCCAATTTCTGTACAGAATCCGACAGGCTTCTGACTTGATCGAGAGCCTGCATGACACCATACGATGGGATTAAGGCTCCAAGAGTTCTTGACCACCACGTTTGAACACAAGTGAGTCCTGGAATGCAGCCATCTTTGTTGGTAGAAGGAGCTGAATCTTGTAACTGTGGAGAGCTTGGAGTGTAGTGTGTGTTTTCTCTGATAGCTGGCAGAACATAAACCAAGGTGCACCTGCCGTTGAACTGGCTGGGTAGGATGCTGTAGACAGAAGTTCCACATAACCAAAAAGTGCCAGTTGGTGGAGGAATCATACACCACTGATTTATTGCAAAAAGTTTCGGTAGGGATGGGTTCCTGAAGAGACACTCGTTTAAGTCATTTTCCTGTTTCTTCTCTGTAGTAGTAACGTACACATAGGAATCATCTGTTCCTCTTTCAATCACAAAACTGCAACGTTCACGAGGAATCTCACCCAGTGGAGTCGATGCTGGAGCATAATTTTCCATGCACCAGTGGAACATCATTGGCAGGAGTAGATCTGTCATGATGGGAGTAGCTGAAGTTAGGTTGCAGGATGGTAGTCCAGGAATGCAACACTGAGAAGCTGGAGGAATGGTTACGTTGTGACATGTATCCTTTTTGTCTAATCCACTGTTCTGACGATCGAATAAGGTACACGTGTCACATTTGGACAGAGGGTGTGCAACCCATGGGATTCCGGCTCCTACTGAAGGTGCATGTGGCATGCAAACGTTCTTTCCAGCAAACAAGGCATTTCTTGACATATTCATCAGCTCTAAGAATATGTTGTTTCTGGGGTCTACACTTTGCGCTATGTCCATGATGGTTAGTATTAAGGCAATCTTGATCATGTTGCTGGATGACTGAAGTTCCCGTAGATGAGTTTTCTGCGTTGTGTATTTTTATTTTTTTTTTCTTCTTCTGTGTTGGTTGTAGTCTCTGCAGTTGGTCTAGTTGTTTTCTGGAGGTTGGGTATATGCAGGTGTGTGGGTCAGTGCATATGGTTAAAAACAAACAAACAAAGAACAACTGCAACAGACCAGTATTCATTGTAAAGACTACAAACATTAGGGTTGTATCATCTATTCAATCTGAGTCTGCTAATTGTGGTTCCTTCTTTCCCTATTTCTTAATTTATGAGACACCTAAAAGGAACAGTGAGGTGAGGAGAGACTATGGTTGGGAAGGGCCTATAAGGGAATCTTCACCACAGGGTTGGCCCCCGAAAGCCTGTTGCTTCCGGTTCTTCCTGGGCTCCTCACTGGTCCATGTGTCCTATCCTATCCCTGTAGGGGGAGGAACCACTTTGCAATGTGACACATGAGTCCAGGTTTTCCTTCCCTGGCACAATACTGCAGCTGCTGTAATCAACATAACTTGATGTGGTCCTTGCCACTTAGGCTCTAATGGTTTGTTTTTGAATGACTTTATCATGACCCATTGACCTGGGACGATTGTGTGTCCACCTTCTGGTGGAGTCTGCCAACAAGACTCAACTCTCTCTTTGGCACTCTGTACTGCCTTTGTGAGGTTTTCACAGTAAGCAATCAGGGCATCTGAGGCAATGTGTACATCAGCATTTCTAAGATCAATCACACCTGGCATCTGCATTGGGCGTCCTGTAATAATTTCATGAGGGCTCAGTCCTACTGATCTGTTAGGTGACGCTCTCATACTACACAGTACTGCTGGCAGTGCTTCAACCCATGACACTCCTTCCTGATGCATTTTGCTTAGCCTGGTTTTGATTGTTCTGTTTGCCCTTTCAACCTGTCCTGATGCTTGTGGCCTGTAGGGGCAGTGCAGATTCCACTTAATCTTCAACATTTTAGACACTTCTTTAACTACCTGTCCTGTGAAGTGTGTACCTTGATCTGAGTCAATGCAATCTGGTAAACCCCATCTGGGAATGAAATCAGTGACAAGACATTTAGCAGTATGTGCAGCGGTAGCACGCCCTGTTGGATAAGTTTCAATCCATCTTGAGAACTTGTCTATTACTACCAAAACGTCAGTTTTTCCCTTACAACGAGGCAACGAAATGTAATCAACTTGCAAATGACGAAATGGTCCTGGTGGAGCTGGGGTATGTGCTGCTGGTGTAATGGCTGCTGGTACATCATTATTTTTCTGACATGTAACACACCTTTTGGCTGTTTCTGTGCAAACATTTCTGAATTTTGGATTCCACCATTGATTTGAGAACCTGTGATTCATCGTTGCTGGACCACTGTGACCCAAATTGTGTATTTGTTGAGCCAAATATGGCAGCAGTGATTCGGGAGCAACATACTTCCCCCCTTTGGTCCAGCAGCCAGATGAATCAACGGTGGCTCCTTTGTCTAACCATGTCCATGCTTCATATAGAGGAACATCTTTGTACAAATCAATGATAGATTCAGGGGGCAGAATTGTCTTCTGTGCTGTACTACCTGAACACACTTGTACAGTTACATAGAAACAAGCCTGTTTAGCTGCTACATCTGCAAGAGCATTACCTTTAGCTTCTGTAGTGTTAGTTGTGAGATGTGCTTTCACTTTGATCACCGCTAATTTCTTTGGAAGTTTCATGGCAAACATAAGATCTTTCACTAATTCAGCATGCTTAATGGGGGATCCAGCAGAAGTTAGAAACTGTCTGCTTTGCCAAATGATGCCAAAATCATGAATAACCCCAAAAGCATATCTGGAATCTGTGTAGATATTTGCAACTGATCCTGAAGCTAGTGTGCATGCTCTAGTTAAAGCTACCAGTTCTGCAGCCTGAGCTGAAAAATGATCTGGAAGACGACCTGAAGCTACCACCTCAGTGGTGGACGTTACTGCATAACCTGCTCGTCTGTTCCCTTCAATTACTTGAGCTGAACCATCAACAAACAACTCAAATTCTGCATTTTCTATGGGAGTTTCTGCTATTTCACTTGTCGCTGCGTATGTAAGCGTAACACAATCATGAGTCATTTCGCCTTCATCCTCTAACACAACTTCAGTCATTGCAGACATCATACATGAGGAGGGGTTCGTGACTGGTGCACGCTGTAAAACAATGTTCGGGGCTGTGAGAGTAGTTAACCAATTTCCCCAACGAGAGGAAGTGACAGAAGTGACTTTTGCTTGATTCGTTAGTGCGGACACTGCGTGAGGGCATTTTACATTTACCGTCTGACCTAACACCATTGCTGATGAAGCCTGAAGCGCTAGATGAACTGCCTGTACTGCTCTGAGGCATGGTCCCATACCTTGAGCTACTATGTCAAGTTTACCAGAATAGTAATGAATTGGACGTAAACTGCCCCCATGATCTTGCATTAGACATGCAGTCATAAAGCCCAAGTGTTCATGGACATAAAGCACAAAGGGTCTATTAGATTGGGCAATTCCTAATGCTGGTGCTTGACATAGTGCTCTCTTCAAATCATTGAATGCTTTGAGGTGAAGCTCTTCCATACAAACAATATCTGAATCTTTACCATGGCCTTTCAACAAGTCATAGAGAGGCTGAGCAATCGAGGCATATTCTTCAATCCACGGTCTACAGTAACCTGCAGTTCCTAAAAATGAGCGTAGTGTTTTAATGGTAGTAGGCGGAGGTATGGCTTTGACTGAAGCCGCTCGATCCTGTGTAATAGATCTATTTCCTGCACCAATTGTTTGACCCAGAAATGTGACTTGCTTTTTAGCAATTTGAGCTTTGTGAAAGCTGCATTTGTGTCCTTTTTTATGCAAATAGTCCAACAATGATGCCAATTCAGTTTGATGTACCTCGTGGTCTGTTGAGGCAATCAAAATATCATCGACATATTGGATCATAGTGGACTGTTTTACTGGACATTCTGGGTCACACAAATCACGTCTGACAGCCTGATGGTATATGGTCGGGGAGTTTTGAAATCCCTGGGCCAATCGGGTCCACTGATATTGTTCATGGTCAACTGTGAAAGCTAACCATGGCTGGCTGTCAGAGTGCAATGGTACAGAAAAGAATCCATTAGACATATCAATTACTGAAAAAATCTTACAATCTAATGGTAAGCCATTACAAATTGTAGATGGATCTGCCACTAGCGGGGTGATTTTATCAATGTTTTTATTGGCTACTCTGTAGTCTATGGTAAGTCTCCATGTTCCATTGGATTTCTTGATTGGCCATATGGGTGAGTTACAGGGACTGTTGGTTTTAACTAGCACTCCTTGCGTCAGCAGCTTTTCTACAATAGGTTTGATTCCCTGTATGGCTTCCTTACTGATTGGATACTGTTTGGTAACCGGGGGCGGAGTTCCTGTCAATTTGACTGGTTCTACACCTGTCAATAAACCACAATCATCCTTGTCATTAGCCCAAATTGGATGATTCAGTAAGAAAGCATACTCTGGAGGGATTGCATTATTGGTAGAAACGTGTGCTGAGGAAATTTTAATGCTAGCAGATTCTGAGGACATGTCTAAAGTTAGATGTACTTGTCTCAGAAGATCCATGCCTAAAATTGCACCTGTATTCAATGGAGCACATAGCAATTTTGTAGTCAGAGTTTTCGGGCCAAATTGTACCTCTATGGGCGGGGTTTCATACAAAACAGAATCTTCACCTATTACGCCAGTTAAAGAAAGTTTGGTTTTCTTGTACGGGATGTCTAAACCTTTAGCCAATTTTGTAGGAATTATTGTAATCTCTGCGCCTGTATCAAGCAAAAAATCAATCTCTTTTTCTTTTATGCTACCTTTCACAAAAATTCTTTTGTCATTATGATGGATTACAGGGGAAAGGTAGCTACTCACAGCCCCAACAATTAGTTTTTTTCCTGTTCTTTTTGTGCTCTTAGAAGAGCCTGAGCGAGTTGCCCTAAAGTTTCAGTGGACATTTGCTGAACTACATCAGGATTGTAGGCAGGTTGAGAAGGAGCAGAATTATGCATTCTATTTCTTTTATTATCTTGCAACTTCTTCCTACATTCTTTCTCCCAATGCCCTGATTTTCCACAGTAGTGGCATGTGCTTTCTTTTTTAGTCCATCTATTGTCTTGTTTCATTGGGTTAAACGTAGCTGCTGCTATTCTCACTTGGGTTTTAACATCAGCATCCCTTTCCCATGTAGCTAACCTGTCTAGGTTACTTCTGAGAGTTTCGTTAGCCCATGTAACATGTAGGAATGGCAAGGCTGATCTGTATTCAGCTATAAGACCATCTGCCCAAATACGGATTAGAGCTCCTCTATCATCTAGTACACTTTCAGAATCCTCCACTATTCCACTGTACGTGGCAGCTGCCTGAGAAAATCTTTCAGTGTATTCACTTATAGTCTCTCCTTTCTTTTGTACACATCTAGTAACTTTTGACCAGTCTATTTTGGGTCCTAAGAGATTCTTTAGGATTTTCAAAACACCTTCTTTCAAATCGCCTTTACTGGCATGTTGTAGTTCAGACGTAACAGCAGACTCAAAACTGTTGAATTCAGATTCAGTTAGAATTTGTGACATCAGCTGTGTAACTTCTGGCAACGACATGTCATAAAGACGCATTTTACTGATCAATGCTCTTCTAAATTCAGAAAATTCTGTGCGTGCTGAGGGTAAGCTCTGGGATAGTCTCTCGATATCTTTGGGTCCTAGCGCTTTGGCAACAGTTTGTACTTGGACAACAGAAGAGTTGAGAGGAACACTTTCAGTTCCCTCAATTCCCTGAGACCTTCTCCTAGCGCCACACACCTTTACTGAATCTACTGGCTTATCAGTTACTGATTGGATGGCTACATCTGTTTCAAAAAAAGCTTGTAAGTCAGGGTAAATGTTATCTGGCTGACTAACTTCTACATCAGTTTTTTCTATAGCTTTGTTGCGGCTCAATTTCTTAGTCAACGAAGATATTCTAGCACGTAGCTCATTTACCTGTTTCTCTAGCTCTGAGTTGCGCTTAGACTGTTCTGTGGCTTTTGCTAAGACGAATTCTCTATGAACACAAATAATGCCCTTCATATTGTTTTTGCGGATGCTTGCTCCAAGCACCTTTTTACACTCATCTACTGACCAAGTTTTGTCTGGGTGAATTTCATATTTCTGAGTTAGTTCCTGTCTAACTTTTTCAGTGACTATAGTGTCCATTTGTTCTCTTAAAATATTTTTGAATTCGCTTTCTGACCACGATGGAGTCGCAAAGCCACCTTTTTCCGTTGTGGGGATCAGTCTGGCATTTTTTCTAAACATTTCTGAGTTTTCTTTGTTACCACACAATAAACAAAAAAACTAAAACTTCTCTCTACTGTCTACAATAGAGGGTACACTTGTTAACACAGCTTAACTATTGTTAACTTTCCAAATGACCAACACTTCACACTTAACCTCCCTGCCTACAAAAAAAACAGAGGATAAACCAAAATAACTAGCACGTAAAGCTAATTCTTCTCTGCCTGAAGCAAAGGATAAACCAAAATATTAGCACATATGCTAAAATCTTCCCTGCCTACAAAAAACAGAGGATAAAACCAAAATAACTAGCACGTAAAGCTAATTCTTCTCTGCCTAAAGCAAAGGGTACACAATATTAAAATGTACTGTTAATCTTCCCTGACGGGCAGAGGGTATCTTTCATCTCTAAACAAAACTTTTTTTAGAGGATAACTTAGTTAACAAAACCCTGCAGCTGTCTGTTAACTCTTCTCTGAACGGCGCAGAGGAAAAAACACATATACTGGTCTGTAGCGGTTCTTTGAATGAAGTGAAACTCACCAACCCTTGGTAGTAAAGGAAGATTCTGTAACTCAGTCAGGCTTTGAGATCTTTGAGCTTGAAGTTTCAATCTGGAGGAAGCTGGAAAGATTCAGTCTGGTAATCTTTGTTTAGCTGGAAGTTTCGCTCTGGATTCCAAAAGATGCAGTCTGGAAAGCAGATCTTTTGTTGAGTTTGCTGTTTCAATCTGGATTCAGGTCTTTGAGCTTGAAGTTCTTTGAGTTTCCTTTTTCTCCATCCGGGTTCACGGCACCAAATTGTTGAAAACTTTTTCTTCGTCGAAGCAAGAGACCAGGAGACGTTGGGGATCACGTTCAAACAAAGTTATTCTTTATTGAGGACTTCGCTGTACGCGGCTGCAGTTCTTCCCAAATCATTCTGGCTAACAAACTTTACATGGTTTCTTTATAGGCCTTTCAGTGGGCTGTCCTTAAAGGTGCTAAACATACACACAGCCTTAGAGGTAACCACTAAATCTAATCATCTAAAGACAATAGAGGCAATTGCCCCCGACTGACTTCCCCAAATGTTATAAACACAAATGGTCCCGAGAACTAAGACTATGTAACAGTCACACACAGTTCAGCTCTTAGTTGGAAGATCAAAGATGGTATAAACAACAAATGGTCACGAGACCTTAGACTAGGTAACATTCACACACAGTCCAACTCTTAGTTGGAAGATAAAAGACTAACAAGACCCCTGACTATTACAATGTTTAGACAGCTGTCACCTTGAATGCCCAATACAGTGTAATTCACCTTAGTTTTTCATGTGTTATTATGTAAGGAAGTAAGATCAGCAGATCTTAAACATATTCTTAAATTTGGATTCTTAAATTTGGATTCTTCAGTACCCATAGTGTATTAAGAGAATGGTAGCACACAGTAAAAACCAGTTTGTTGTATGGCTTTTTGCTGGGGTGACATACGCGTTCTGCGTGCCTGCACAGTGATTGGTTCGCTGTGCCGCGCTCACCTCTCCACCGCTCACAGCCAACATTCAAAAATGCGCGACGAAAGGATCCGCCGCAAAAAAATTTAAAAATCAGCTATTTGGGACTAGCCTATTTCGTCTACAAAAAGGAGGATGTTGACCAAAAAGGGGTAGGCTACTTTGCTGGAGTGTTATAAAGTTGTGGATGGTTGTCTTTTTTAAAAATTCGTTTATTTTTCGTGTTCGCATTTATGAGGAAAAAACAATGTTACGTGACATTACGGACGCGACCGTTATGAAAGCGGCACAAAAAGACTGCTTTAAAACTTTCACAGAGAGCTCAAACAGAAAGCACAAAGCCTTTCTTTAAAACGAATTTCGTTTTGTATTAATTGTATCTTAATTTTAATCAGAATTTCATTATCCAATTTCCTGGATTTATTAAATAGAAATTAAATATAGCAGCCAGCCAGCGCCTGAACTGGAGATTATAAGATATGATCCATGAACCGAAACTCAGCGTAAAAGGTAGCCTACTTGCCTCACACACCTAAAAAAAAAAAAAAAAAAAAAAAAAAATAGAAATATATCTATTATCTACAGAAATCTCTACTTTTAAACAGAACCATTAAAAAATATATATAGCTATATTTAATCTGTATGAAAAGTGCATTTCTCCCGATCACTGCTGCGAATATCGCGAGTCAGTATTGTCAACTTCATCTTTACAGAAAACACTTGTTTATTAATAAACAATTAAAATGTCTCATTGTAATATTTTACATATTATTAATCATTACTTTTGTTGGGTCTAGGTGCCGTTTACATGAACGCGTCACTGAATCAGCACAGAAAACATAATTTTTCAGGTCCTAGAACCCGAAGAACGTTAGGTCCTGTAGAACGTTCACCGAATTCTGAGAGAAATATGTTTCTGGAATAAAATATTAAGTGGCCTTTTTGTTACTTTGTAATGAAGCTTGCTTATTAGTGAAATTATTAATAACATGGAATGGTAGGCTAATTATTGACTTTAGCCTGGATTGATGGCTCGCAATATCGCGATATATATCATTGGGAAAAAAATATCGCAATGTAATTTTTTTTCCAATATCGTGCAGCCCTACAGGCCACTAACAGCTATCGGTTTCGTGTCCTAAAGAGACGGTGTGAGTTGACCTTGCAGCTGAGTGTGTTTGAAGTGTCATCTGATGCAGAACAATGTGAAGTTGTTTGTGTAAGCTAGAGCTCTGAGGCATTTCCAGGGGGGTTATGGGAAACCGGTTCAGCAGACAATGATCTTTCACATACCAGTAGCCGAGAGCCTTAGACACGCTGTTCATCTGATCTCTCTAAAAGTATTGGTGCTTCCATTATGTTTGCTCATATTTACCCCTCGTCCTTCTCTCACACTGAAAAAAAAATGTCCAGAAATCTTATTTTTATTTCATTTTGATAATATTTTTTTCTATTTTTAAATGCAAATTTTTGGAGATTTGTTATTTATTTATTTTATTTACCTTTAAATTACTGGATTTGATCAATAAATAATAAATAAAAAGTAATTTAAGCACATTCCTCACTTTCTTTCAACTTATATTCAAAATAACGCATGCATAACTAAAATTAAAATGCTTTTAATTCAGCTCAAAATATCTTCCATTGTGTGTCTTTGCAGACCTCTTGTTGAAAATAATAATATAAGATGATATTTCATGACTCTAGATGGCCTTATCTCTATATGGAGAAAATGAGCTGTCCCTCTGGGTCCTAAAGTCAGCTTTTCTTCAGTATGCATTCAGATACACATCTAGATATTATAAAATACATTTTTGTTTTGGTAAAGGTTTAGCATTTTAATTTAGAATTTTGAGCATTTTTAGGTTTGTCTAAGTGTCCTGAAGCATTCCTCACATTACATTTATTCCTAAGGGGGTCAAATCGACCCGAGACTGAAGGATTTTTGCTTTTTTAAATTTCAACCACAAAACTCCTCGAAACCATTTAATTTTTGTGTGTGTGTTTGTGGTTCAAGTGTGACAAAAGTACTAGGGTCTTGGACCCCTCTGATGAACACTCAATTTAAAAAAACAAAATAAAATTTCGGGTCAAAATGACCCGAGGAAGGATGAGGTTACAGTAAGTTGAAGATTTCAGCCAGCCACTAACTCTAAGCACATAACTCATCCTGCATCTATGTAATGTTTCTAAATACTGGATGCGGCTGAATGAGGTGTGGATGCTTTGACTAATGCATCAGTGTGTGTTACAGCACTCTGACCAGAAACATACGCCACCGGAGGGGAGAAAAGGTGGCGATTAACGTACCAAGTAAGTCTTTTTTTTTTTTTTATTATAGAAATTAAGAGTTGTTTCTGTAAGTCAATCTCGCTCTGGAAATAAAATAAACGCTATATGTCTGGTTTCATTTGATCTACTCTAGACTGTATATTGTTCTGTATGTGTTAGACAGGAAGGAAATATGACATTTATTATGGGTTTATGTGAGGATTGTTTGAAATTCACTTAAATTTAAAGTTATATTTTTTGAAGCCTAATAAATGTTAAAAAATGTATAGCTTTCAATCACACTGAATGGCTATAATTAATGTTTAAAATGGGGGGGGGGGTCTGAATAGAATTTTTTGTAAAATTACATTTTTCAAAAAAATGAAAATGTTTTCAACATTGATAATAATCATAAATGTTTCTTAAGCATCAAATCATCATATTATACTGATTTCTGAAGGATCATGTGACACTGAAGACTGGAGTAATGATGCTGAAAATTCAGCTTTGATCACAGGAGTAAATTACTACTTTTTTATATATATTCACATTGAAAATAGTATACTAATATTTCACAATAAAACTGTTTCTTACTGTATTTTTATCTAATAAATGCAGCTTTGGTGAGCATAAGGGACGTTTTGCAAAATCGTAATGTTTCCAAAGCTGGATTTTTGGACCAATGAGATTTCACAGTGGGCGGAGCTACCCAGTGATGACATAAATGACATACAGAAGGCCCCTGTTCACATTGCAGAAATTTAGTATAAAGATTCCTGTGAAAGAGGGCGCTTTTATCTAGGGATGCACCGATATGATAATTTTGTCCGATAATTCTTTATATTTGAAAGCAGATAACCCATATATTGGCCGATATATAATTTTTGAAGGCCTGATTACAAAAAAGAAAACTCTCACGATTAAAAGTTATGTCCCAAGCACACAATTATAATGATGTTCTCATTATAATGTTATGTGGCCGATATGACAGACTTATTTTCCTTTTTGATTCCAATCATATTTCAAGCAGTTCAAAACCATCAAGTGCGCATCTGAAGCGTCTCAGCTGAAGGAAATAATCCATTATTTATCAGCTTTAATAATATATCGACCAAATTTTCTTATCGGCCCGATAACGATGACATTAAAAATGACCAAATATTGTCCGATACCGATACGGTGGCCGATATATCGCCATCCCTACTTTTATCGCTCCTGCAAGCTTGGGAGGACATTCTGCAAAAAGTCAGATTTGTTTAGTTTCAGAAGCTAAAGATGTGTTTCCCATGAACAAAAATTATATAATTTTTTAATATTTTTTTGCTAGTGGGTGTAGGGCACTAGTTCACATAGTTAATGTATGTAAGTGAAGATAGCAAGGTGTCTGAATAAATGTTAGTTTTACTGTATATTGCTGCATGTTTTCTCTCGCATTTGGAATGGCTCATCTTTTGACTTCCGTGTCCTTCTCAGTTTTCAAAGATAAAAACACCCCGTCTCCGTTTGTGGAGACGTTTGCGGAGGACGATGGAGAAGCGGCCCGGGGAGCCCTGCCCGATCACATCTACATGGACGCCATGGGCTTCGGCATGGGCAACTGTTGCCTGCAGGTGAAGTCACGTTCTCTCTCATCGACTTGCATTGAGAATATTGGGGTCATGTGACTGACATCGGATCGATGTTACAGGTGACCTTCCAGGCTTGCAGCATCAGGGAGGCGCGCTACCTCTACGACCAACTGGCCGTTTTCTGTCCAATAGTGGTAAGAGAACACGGGTTAGAGGAATGCAAAGTCTAAGGACAGAGCTGTCCATGTTATATTTCAACTGAGTGACAAAGGCACAAGAACCGCAATTACAAACCAAGTCAGGTTACACTTGTTACAGTGTCAAAACAATTTTTTTTGTATGTGAATACTGTTTTACATGAATATTATGACACGAGTGAAGCACAAAGCTTTGTTTACAAAAGAAATTATAGGTTAGCAAATAAATGCTAGATTATACGAATGAGAGAGTTGTGTGTGAGCCCATAAATTTAAGCTTTGTCCGCTTTAAATTCTGGTTTGCGATCTGGTCGTCCGATTTTCAGCGAATTTAACAATATTCCATTAGTTATTCCATATAGAAAGCTTGAATTGTCTACTTTTAACCCTCTGAGGTCTGAGCTGTTTTCTGGGCCCTGGAGGTGTTCTGACATGCTCTGACATTTGTGGTTATTTCTGTTACTTGTGACATTTTCATGGCTAAAGTCTAATTACACTGTATTCAGCACAAACTCGGCTACAATAATATATCAGCAGCATGTATGTAAAAGTTTGTAGTTTTGAGATAATGACATTTATGCGTGGTTTGTGAAAATACAAAAATAAATTCTCACTGAAATAAGGTCATGAAACCCATACTGATTATTTCTTCACAAGACTTTTGAAAATTGTATCACGTAGCCTAGAACATTTGCTCTAAAACTATGTGAGAATCACCCTGACTGCTCATTCAGAGAAGACAATATATTGATTTAAAAATTTTACGACGTGTTTTGTGTTAGAAAGCAATATGCGAAGGGGCGGATCACCTCATTAATATGAAAGCTTTCCACACCTGAGAAAGACAAAGAACCTCCCTAATGGCCCTATTAGGAGCTTATCAGGGCCCATCATTCTGACCAACCTTGCACAAAGAATGAGGAGATTTAAAAAAGAATGGCTTTTAAAATTGTTTGGATTTATTTACAACACAACATAATCCAAAGATACACAACAAAAAAGCACTTATTGAAGAAAGAGACCTTTGTGCCATTCCTAAAAACATTGTACATACCTTTCATTTTCTAAGGTGTTTGATTTTCACTTTACCATGTTCATGTACAGAGACATGTACTGTGAATGTTGAAGTCAGCAGGACTCAGTGGCATCTGGGCCCTGAAAAAAAAAAAAAGAACATACTGATATCAAGAGAAAGGCCTGCACGATTTTGGGAATACATTTTAGATTTTTCTTGTTAAAATTGCTTTTTAAAATTCACAGAATACACACACTCACACAAATGTTTCCAACAATATATAATGAACACCAGGTTTGTTGTGCCTTGTAGGTATAGGCTATGCGCAGTGCTGCATAAAATAATAACAATATAGCAGCCTATATATTAATTTAAAAAAGATTTCAGTAACAACTAAGCTAGAGAAAAATATATTGATTATCATGTTACTTCAAATGTTTCCATTCGTTATGATGATATGAAATGAGATAATAGTAAAAACATGAAGCCGTTTGGAGCGTTTTGCTTTTCCAAAATATGATACATTCAAACGCGATCACGATCAAAAATATGATACATTAAAACGCGATCGCGATCAAAAATATGATACATTAAAACGCGATTGCGATCAAATATAAAACATTATGGTTAGGCCTACCATATACATAGCCTATCTACGTTTGAGCAGATATCCACAAACACAGTAACAGTAAACACGGGTCTAAATATTATAATATTCACCATATATCTAGCAACAGTTCAACTGCAATGTGAAATTTATGCAACAATAGCAAACTAATATGTAAGAATTACTTACCTTATCTTTCTTGTCTTCAAATATCGTTCTTCTTCTTCTGATGTAAATCCAATGTAAGCTCAGGCAGGTCTTTCAAACTCGACGAAAAGTGAAGTGAAGTGTTTTGTTGTTGAGGTAATGAGGGCGATCGCGTTCCATGTGGAGATTTGCATGTGAATATCTTTTGCGCGAGTGGGCGTGGCCGAATTAAAAATAATTAGGAAGCGTTTGAGAAGCTGGAAATCTTGTTGGTTTTATACAAATTACTTAAACAGAGAATATTTGTTTTCGTTTTGAATCCGATCATTTAAAAGTACACACTTAAATGTTTATAAAGGTGTATGGCTCATAAATGTGTGACAAGTATTCGCTGAGTTTTGTTTCAGTTTATAGACGTGCTCAAGAAAAAAAAGTTCACCGCGACGGAGAGGCAGAACGCACACACTGTTTATTTTCTTTATTTTACAAAAGCACAATGTTTTGATTTGATTGGAAGTGGACACATACAAAAGTAGAAATACCACAGATTCTTTTTTTATATTTATTTTTTCTGTATGACCATAAATGACGGAGAAATTTAAGTTTATAGTGCTACAATGTGGAGAAAATCCAGCAAAACGCGCCGGCGCGTTTGTCGACCTCAGAGGGTTAAACAAAACAATTCAAAACGAAAATAAACCAACTAGCATATGCTTATGTATTCCGTATGAAGTGTGCATTTCTCACGCGCGTTCACTGCGAAGATGACGGGTCAGCATCGTCAACTTCATCTTTGCAGCCGACACTGACACAGAAAACACTAGTTTATTAATAAACAATTCAAATGTCTCCTTGCTATATTTGACACATTCATTTGCCGGTTCTTTTGTCGTATTCTTTCCTGTGGTAAAGTAGTAAAAACGCTGTAGGACAGATAGCCTACATTTTTACTTGTACGTCAAATTCTTTTTAACACAGTTTGTGCTTGTTATTAGACATATGGTAATTGGTAAGGCGCGTCAAGTTTATTTGTAAAGCGCGTTTCACACGCGCGGGTGATTTTTGTTTCGCTTTCTCTGGCAGCGCAATATCAAACATAGCCTAAATGTCTTGCCCTTGTGGAAGATAAAATCTGCTTTTCATACCTTTTACAACAAGTAGAAAACATGAAGATATCAGAAAAGAGGTCGATGGTCTCTTTCCTGTTCGTGTCCCACATCCATCTCAAAGCACATAGCGGTAGGCTATCACGCGTCTTTGTGTGGAAATATTAAACGAAAGTTTTTTTTTTTTTTATAGATTCAACTTTATTATATTATTTAAGTTACCAGTATTTACTGATATTTATTTCAATGCTTTGAAGACTTTAGTTTGTTGTTTCTTTGTTTTTTTTTATTTCAAAACAACCCAACGGTGGTGCGGAAAAACTGCCACCGTCACAGCCCTAGCAGCTACATGTATTTACTGTAGGGATAGGGTAGGATTAGGGTTTGGTTGAGGGTTAGTTGCATGTATTTATGCATAATTAACTGTTAATACTATGGTAAGTACGTGTAACATATGTAACAAGGACACTGTAAAATAGAGTGTTACCCAAGTCATGTTGAAAATAAAACAGGCAGACTGTCTCTGATGGAAGTGATGTGAATGAATCATATCGAACGAATCATGTGAAACAAGCTAGCAGAGAAACGCACACTTTAGATTAGGTGTCTTTAACTACTATGTACTTATATTAAAAAACGTTAGGTAGTATTGTATGTTTGTTGGTATGGGTGGGTTAAGGGGTCAACAGTGTAATTATAGATGCAATTACAGAAATTAATTATAGCTGTAATTACATTCAGGTATTTTTTTTGTGTAAAAACTAGGGGTGTAACGGTACGTGTATTCGTACCGGACCGTTTCGGTACAGGGCTTTCGGTTCGGTGCACGTGTGTACCGAATGACCGAATGCAATATTTTGTGTGCGGAACATAGGTACATTTTCGTGTTTCCACACAAACATATTAAGTGGCGGAAGTCTCCGCGTTCAGCGCAAATCCCGCCCTGCAGCTGATTCTAAAGTTTTACCCGTCGTCACTGTAACCTATACCAATGAAATCGACTGCAGGGCGAAAAAAAGCTTTTCCGGTCCGTGTGCGCCGCCGCACTCCCTGTTCCATGTGTGTATGTGTGTGTGTCTGCGCGCTGCGCTCTCTGCTCAATGTTCAATGTTCGACTCCCAGTTTGCGCTGCGCGTTCTGCTCTGTCGTTAACGGCCCAAACACTCCAGTCATGTACCGATCACGCACTGGAAAAGCAAAGTTCGCTCAAATAACGTGAAATTTCTCAGTAGTAGACTTCTGTTTGCTGAGCTGGTATAGTCATGCTGGCAACAATGGTAAAATGACCTGCTCTGATCACATGCTCTGGTAATAATAGCTTTGTAGGACCATATTTTATTTTGATAATTAGAAAAAAAAAAAAAAATATATATATATATATATATAGCCAGCAGCCATATCACCCTGTAGCCCAAGACTGGTTGCCCACTGAAGCTAAGCAGGGCTGAGCCTGGTTAGTACCTGGATGGGAGACCTCCTGAGAAAACCAGGTTGCTGCTGGAAGAGGTGTTAGTGAGGCCAGCAGGGGGCGCTCACCCTGTGGTCTGTGTGGGTCCTAATGCCCCAGTATAGTGACGGGGAAACTATACTGCCAAAAGAGCACCGTCCTTCGGATGAGACGTTAAACCGAGGTCCTGACTCTCTGTGGTCATTAAAAATCCCAGGATGTCTTTCGAAAGAGTAGGGGTGTAACCCCGGCATCCTGGCCAAATTTGCCCAGTGGCCTCTGTCCATCATGGCCTCCTAATCCTCCCCATATATACTGATTGGCTTCATCACTGTCTCCTCTCCACCAGTAAGCTGGTGTGTGGTGGGCGTTCTGGCGCAATATGGCTGCCGTCGCATCATCCAGGTGGATGCTGCACATTGGTGGTGGTTGAGGTGATTCCCCCCTTCTATGTAAGGCGCTTTGAGTGTCGAGAAAAGCGCTATATAAATGTAACGAATTATATATATATATATATATATATATATATATATATATATATATATATATATATATATATATATATATATATATATATATATATATATATATATATATATATATATATATATATTAAAAAAAATCTTAAATTGATTATGTTGATTGATTACTGAAAAATAATAATACATTGATATATGTATGTTTAATATTATTTTAATATAGGGCTATTTTCTGTTCCTTTTTCCCCCCAGTGTTTCATTTAATTAGGTGATTCTAAGTTTAATTATTGATGATTACAAGCTTGGAGGAATTGCAATTAATTACAGCAAATTGTGCAATTAATTAGTTTATTAAATTTTTTTTTTGATTCCCAGCCTTAATTTTTAAATATGAGCAGGCCTACAAGCTGGGATTGGTAATGCTGCACTGTAATCATAGTTATTTATTTATATTTTTCATTAAATTTATTATGTGATATTGGTTTGAGACTGAGAGTATTTTATTTAGTGGAGAACTTTGCAGCAGTATTTTATTTCTTATTCTTTTTTTTATTTTATATATATTTTATTATATTTTATTAAAAAGTGTTTTAAAAAGTGTAAACAAATTGTTAAAAAAAGTTTATAGTAATAAACAACCTGCAGTTTAATGTTTGCATTTCTTTCCCTTACTGTACCGAAAATAAACCGAACCATGACTTTAAAACCGAGGTACGTACCAAACCGTGATTTTTGCGTACCGTTACACCCCTAGTAAAAACATTTTTTGTGTTCACAGTGTAAAAACATGTACGCACACAATAAGTGCATTGTATCAAGTGATTAATTTAAATTAGGGCTGTCAAGTGATTACAATTTTTTATCTAATTATTCGCACATAAATTTTCGCTGAGAAATTACCCCCCCTCCCCACACCCCTCCCAAAAATAATAATTTAAAGTCATTATTGTGTTAGATGAGAAAAGCATTGAAGAGACGATACAAAAAGTAGCGGTAACACTTTATAATAAGGTTTCATTAGTTAACATACACTTGTTATGAACTGCACTTATTAATCTTTGATAATGTTCATTTTAACATTTACTAATACATTATTAAAATCAAAGGTTGTATTTGTTAACATTAGTTAATGCACTGTGAACTAACATGAACAAACAATGAACAGCTGTATTTTTATTAATTAAAATGATCAAAGATTTATAAATACTGTAACAAATGTATTGCTCATGGTTAGTTCATATTAGTTAATACATTAATGTTAACAAATGAGACGTTATTGTAAAGTGTTACCAAAGTAGCTTTAGAAAGAAATATTCTGTTTCAACATATCATTTATTACACATAAACTTTTAAGGCTATAATGTGGCCTTAATCTTTTTTCTTTTTTTCAGAACTGCATCTAAAGTGCCATTTAGGGATATTTACACTGTTTAATGCAGCTCAAGAGGTGGCATGAATGAAAAATGATACTCTGGCAATCACTATCTTAATGAGTGCGTCATTGAATCATTCATTCACCCGACTCATTCAAACGGTTGATTCGTTCAGGAACGAAGCAAGTGACCGTCTTTATGAGTGAGTCACTGAATCAATGACTCACTCGATTCGTTAGTAACCGCTGTGTATTGCTCAGAGACACGCAACAGTTCTGCTGTGGCTTTGTTTCGAACTATTTTCGGCCAAAACTGACAAATTTTGTCTAAAAAGTAACAATATTAAATTCTTGTTTATTATATTGTTGCATAAAATTAATATCACATTTGCAATCGTGTTGATATTCAGAACAAAACTGTTCTTGCTGTGTGATATGGCTAAACTATATCGTATCATATAAATATAAGGCAAAACCCATATGTAGGCATATTTTTGCTCTCATAATTATGAATTTCAGTGCATTTCAACTGCATGCTAATAGAATTCATCACTCTGCATCATGATCATAAACCAAACTTTATGCAATGTTTTATTTATATTATTTATCTATAATTTATTTATATTAGTACATAGTCGTTGAAGACACTTAATATAAAGTGGGACAGCAGAGAAAGTAAAACTTTGCATCCCAGAAAAAAAATATGATTAACCAGTGTATTCAAATTCCTGTTTATACTGTTGTTAAATAAAATGTATATAAATATGGGGAGATGGACTTGCAGACTTTCATGCATGATGTTACTGCATGTGGGACTGCTTTTTAAATCTAAAAATAACATCCAAATTGTATTGAATTGAATATAATTTAATCTTCTAACTTTGACCCTAGTTGACAATTTACCATCTTTACCATTATACATGAAGTAATATATAACCCACCGTCATCATTTTCACAGTCTTGTGTGCTTAGCAGTTTTACAACCTTTTAAGACTCTGTTGTTAATGTTTCCAGAAAGGCAGTGTTCAGCTCTCAGTATTGATGTGTGTTTGTGCAGATGGCTCTCAGTGCCGCCTCTCCGCTCTATCGCGGACTGGTTTCAGACATCGACTGCCGTTGGGGTGTGATCTCTGCGTCTGTGGACGACCGGACCCGAGAGGAGAGAGGCCTGGAGGTGAGGACACCTCACACCTGCACACCTGCACAGAAACACAACTAATGCCCAAGACTTTGGGCCATATTCATAAAGCAATAATTTCCTTTTCAAATTGGCCTTTTTCTGGGTTTCTTGCACTATGGAGCAAATTACTTACTGTTTTTAAAGGGATTGTTCACCCAAAAATGAAAATTAGCCCATGATTTACTCACCCTCAAGTCATCCTAGGTGCATATGACATTCTTCTTTCAGACGATTGCAATCGGGAGTCATATATAAAAAAAATGTCCTGACTCTTCCAAGCTTTATAATGGCAATGAAGGGCTGTTTCTGTTTTAAAGTCCATAAAAGTGCATCTATGCATCATAAAAGTGCATTCATTCATGATAAAAGTGCATCTATCCATGATAAAAGTGCATCTATCCATGATAAAAGTGCATCTATCCATCATAAAAGTGCATCTATCCATCATAAAAGTGCATCTGTTCATCATAAAAGTGCATCTATCCATCATAAAAGTGCATCCATCAATTATAAAGTGCATCTGTCCATCATAAAAGTGCATCTATCCATTATAAAGTGCTCCACAGGCTCCGGGGGGTTAATAAAGGCCTCCTGAAGCATAGTGATGCGTTTGTGTAAGAAAAATATCCATATTTAAAACTTTATAAAGTAAAATAACTAGATTCCGGCCAAACGAACATACGGATTCCATGTAAGGAAGTTGCAGAAGGCTTTTATTAACCCCCCGGAGCAGTGTGAAGCTCTTGTATGATGAATAGATGCACTTTTATGATGGATAGATGCACTTTTATGATCAATAGCTGCACTTTTATGATGAATAGATGCACTTTTATGATCAATAGCTGCACTGTTATTAACAGAAACGGCCATTCACTGCCATTCTAAAGCTTGGAAGAGGCAGGATGTTTTTTAATATAACTCTGATTGTATTCGTCTGAAAGAAGAATGTCATATACACCTAGACTCGGGCGAGTAAATCATGGGTAATTTTCATTTTTGGGCAAACTATCCCTTCACGTTTTTTGGGCTTAATTCCTTCACTAAATTATATAATTTTATAATTACAGTCTACATGATGATCCGTAATGCCCTCATCCAAACAATAGACCACCGCACTTCAGTAATAATTAGAGAGATCCCAGACCTGTGTGAATCATACATGAAACCACTCCGTTAATCATTTAGAAAGAAAACGAATCTCATCCAAATTGTCCCTTTTGAGAATTTACAAAGTGAGAACTTTGTAAGTACAAATGTTAATGTCAAATGGCAATAAAAGCTGCATGTGTAATAATTAACAAGGCTGTCGGAAGATCTGAGGGCTTCTGATGTCAGCTGGTTTACAGGCTAAAGGCTTCTGAAATAAACGTAGTCAAACTTCACTAATTCTGGGTCACTGAGAACAAAAATGATGCTTAAAATTGTTGGTTGGCTCTAGTTTTCAAGATATGCTATTGGGTCCGTGTATATGACCTTTGACTTGAGAATAGTGAGTAATAAAGATATGGGATCTCAATGACTAAAATACATCTTTGTCTGGATCTGTTAATTACTCTATGTCTGGGTTTGGACAGTACTTGCTTTTTAGGCCAAACAATGAACGATGCAATCTGACACTAGTATTGCATTATATATGATATGAATTGCATCATGTTATTCCTAATAATCACGGATGATGCAGTCATAACGAAGCTTACATCACAAACGGAAATGGAGTACATCAATGCTTGCAGACGAAAGATGCTCCATTTCATGAATACAAGAGACTAGACAAGAAGACAGGACTAAGCTATATACATAATAGTTTTTTTTCTGTTTCATATAAATCTGATTTACCCTTTAGCTGATTTTAATGTGCTACTACAAGTCACAAGTACTGTCAACACAATATACATAGACGTGAAATATAAATTTCCTAAAATATCTTGGAAACAGTAGACAATTAATTGTCATATTCTTCACATCAAAATACATAATAAATAGCGTGGTTTATCTCTGAAGCAGACGACGACTTAAAAAATTGTAGACCAGTGTTATCAGCCAAGGCCAATATCTCAAAATAGACAAATATATCAGCCAGGCCAAGCATTTCAAATCACTCTGGGTATTTTTTTTTTTTTTTTAAACTACAGATGATAAAGAGGAAGCTTGTTCCCATGTTCATCTGTCTTTAGTGTGTAATGTTGCTGTTTGAGCATGAAAAAGTTTTCAAAGTCCCTCCAGTGGGAGTTCTTCTCTATATCAGTGTCAGTGTTTCTGAACTCCTGAAACGCCTCTACTGTAGTCTTGAGTTTCTTCCGGGAACGAACACGTCACAATATTCCTCATTATAATAATTAATGCGCAGAATAAAGGGGCGGGGCCTGGTTGAGTTAGTTAGTAGTGTGTTGAAACTGGTGGTTATGGTAAGAGGCGAGGCATTTCCCAAACACACTCGAAGTGCTCGACTCAACACACTGCTCCAGCCGACCAATCAGAACCCAGTGTGCTTTTCAGAAGGTGGGGCTTCATAGAGACAGGAACTAAACAGAGCGTTACTGACAGACTGGGGCTGCGTTCCAGTCCACTTTTAGACACGCACTTGCAAACTTCCCTAAGCACTTCCTCTCGGGGAATCCCTGCCGCCATTTTGAAGTGTGTTCCACTTCGTGAAGTGGATGAGGGAAGTTTATAGGGACAGACCCTCGCTCCCTCGATTTTGACCGTGGGAGCGAGTCTACTTCATATGTACACTTCAGGCAGTTCCATATACCACAATGCAACACAATTGTGACGTCAACGCTTATTGCGTTTAATTTACCCCACCACAAACAACTCTGATATATTAATTATTTAAAAAAAAATTATTAAACAACTCAAACACACCTATATACATATAGATGCTGCATTAAACATTTTCGTAAGGGAAAAAGTAAATAACAAATCAACCCCATAGTGGATTCTAAGTGATCAAGGGCTTAGCTCGTTCCAATTCAGCCTATTGCAGGTTCCGCCAGTAGTGGGCACTCATGCAACGATAGCAATGACGTACATCCGAGTGAATGAGGCGGAGGGAAGTTAGCGAGTGAACGAGGCGGAGGGAAGTTAGCGAGTGAACGAGGCGGAGGGAAGTTAGCGAGTGAACGAGGCGGAGGGAAGTTAGCGAGTGAACGAGGCGGAGGGAAGTTAGCCAATGGAACGAGGCGGAGGGAAGTTAGCGAGTGAACGAGGCGGAGGGAAGTTAGCCAATGGAACGAGGCGGAGGGAAGTTAGCGAGTGAACGAGGCGGAGGGAAGTTAGCCAATGGAACGAGGCGAAGGGAAGTTAGCCAATGGAACGAGGCGGAGGGAAGTTAGCCAATGGAACGAGGCGAAGGGAAGTTAGCCAATGGAACGAGGCGGAGGGAAGTTAGCCAATGGAACGAGGCGGAGGGAAGTTAGCGAGTGAACGAGGCGGAGGGAAGTTAGCCAATGGAACGAGGCGAAGGGAAGTTAGCCAATGGAACGAGGCAGAGGGAAGTTAGCCAATGGAACGAGGCGGAGGGAAGTTAGCCAATGGAACGAGGCGGAGGGAAGTTAGCCAATGGAACGAGGCGGAGGGAAGTTAGCGAGTGAACGAGGCGGAGGGAAGTTAGCCAATGGAACGAGGCGGAGGGAAGTTAGCCAATGGAACGAGGCGGAGGGAAGTTAGCGAGTGAACGAGGCGGAGGGAAGTTAGCGAGTGAACGAGGCGGAGGGAAGTTAGCCAATGGAACGAGGCGGAGCGAAGTTAGCGAGTGAACGAGGCGGAGGGAAGTTAGCGAGTGAACGAGGCGGAGGGAAGTTAGCCAATGGAACGAGGCGGAGGGAAGTTAGCGAGTGAACGAGGCGGAGGGAAGTTAGCCAATGGAACGAGGCGGAGGGAAGTTAGCCAATGGAACGAGGTGAAGGGAAGTTAGCCAATGGAACGAGGCGGAGGGAAGTTAGCCAATGGAACGAGGCGGAGGGAAGTTAGCGAGTGAACGAGGCGGAGGGAAGTTAGCCAATGGAACGAGGCAGAGGGAAGTTAGCCAATGGAACGAGGCGGAGGGAAGTTAGCGAGTGAACGAGGCGGAGGGAAGTTAGCGAGTGAACGAGGCGGAGGGAAGTTAGCCAATGGAACGAGGCGAGTGAACGAGGCGGAGGGAAGTTAGCCAATGGAACGAGGCGGAGGGAAGTTAGCGAGTGAACGAGGCGGAGGGAAGTTAGCCAATGGAACGAGGCGGAGGGAAGTTAGCCAATGGAACGAGGAGGAGGGAAGTTAGCCAATGGAACGAGGCGAAGGGAAGTTAGCCAATGGAACGAGGCGGAGGGAAGTTAGCCAATGGAACGAGGCGGAGGGAAGTTAGCGAGTGAACGAGGCGGAGGGAAGTTAGCCAATGGAACGAGGCGAAGGGAAGTTAGCCAATGGAACGAGGCGGAGGGAAGTTAGCCAATGGAACGAGGCGGAGAGAAGTTAGCGAGTGAACGAGGCGGAGGGAAGTTAGCGAGTGAACGAGGCGGAGGGAAGTTAGCGAGTGAACGAGGCGGAGGGAAGTTAGCCAATGGAACGAGGCGGAGGGAAGTTAGCCAATGGAACGAGGCGGAGGGAAGTTAGCCAATGGAACGAGGCGGAGGGAAGTTAGCCAATGGAACGAGGCGGAGAGAAGTTAGCGAGTGAACGAGGCGGAGGGAAGTTAGCGAGTGAACGAGGCGGAGGGAAGTTAGCGAGTGAACGAGGCGGAGGGAAGTTAGCGAGTGAACGAGGCGGAGGGAAGTTAGCGAGTGAAGGAGGCAGAGGGAAGTTAGCCAATGGAACGAGGCGGAGGGAAGTTAGCCAATGGAACGAGGCGGAGAGAAGTTAGCGAGTGAACGAGGCGGAGGGAAGTTAGCGAGTGAACGAGGCGGAGGGAAGTTAGCGAAGCAGTGAGTGATTTTCTCATTCATGACCCCAGTTATTTCAAGCCGTTGCAATATGCATATCGCGATATATGTATTTCGATAATTTCAATATATTGTGCAGCCGTAACTGGAACGCAGCCTGGGAAGAGAGGAGCCGCAACAATGGAGAATATGGGGAAAATAATCAACATTCAAGCAGGAAAACCTGTTCTAGTAGAGCCTGAAAACAGCATAAAGACTTTGTTTGGGGCCGTTAACGTTGCGTCTAAAAATGTGTCGTTCCTCCATCTTGACTGAGCTTTCAGTGTTGTTACAGAAAGGCTGAAGCTGATCGGTTGGTTCTTGTCTGAAAAGTTGGTATTTTTTCTATCATTCTATCATGAATGCGCTTGTCACACATCTACATTTAGAAGGACGAACTTGAGCGCACCAAAAATGTGATGTGAACATAATATGGCCTCTCTAAAATGAATTCTCTATCTGTTTCTTTGCAGCCGCTGAAAAACAACAAATTCAAGATCAATAAATCCAGGTATGATTCGATTGACAGCTACCTCTCCTGCTGCGGCGAGAAATACAACGACATCGAGCTGACCATCGATGAGGAGATCAACAAGCAGCTCCTCGATGCAGGTGAACACACACACTGACACCCGTCTACACACACACACACACACACACACACACACACACACACACACACACACTGACACCCGTCTGCATCGACCTCAGTGAAGACTTTCCTCACTTCTGTGTCCTGTTGACGAGAGCAAATGTAGACGGCATCTTTGATTATAATAGGGGCTTTCGCACCGGAGGACCTTTGCATAGTTCCTAGAACTATTGAGTGGAAGTTCCCGGTTATCGGCGTGTTCGCACCGCAGGAACTAGGAACGAGTTTATGTAGGAACTCCTTATGGGGGAAATAAATGAGCTCCTCCTTCAGAGTCGGTCTAAACCAGCGCTACATGATCTACATTGACGTTAGTGTTCGCTGATTGGCCGAACACACGCGAAACACCAGCAGCCATTTTTAAAAAGCAGTGTAAACACACAGATTATAGCCTATATATTTACTTCAGAAACTAACTCTATGAACATGGAAAACTGATAGATTGACCTCTTGACCTTTACGCTGAGGAGAAAACCCAACACAACTTTGAAGAGACCAAGAGAAACATGATTATGTGTTTCTGCTCAGCAACACTGGACATCAAACACACGACATACGCTAATACCCTTTCATTACTGTCTACTTTCTATGTATAACAGTTCTATCTAATAACATATCAGACAGGAGTGTTAGACAGATCGTAAACTAATGAACACCGAGTCGTTCTCAGCGTCGTCAAAATAAAAGGCACAACAACAAGCGAGACTCACGTCACTTCAGAGTTCCTACTGGCGGTGCGAACGCAACCAGGAAACGTTCCTAGGGGAACCATTAGCTCTCGGGGAAACACCCTGGAGGCTCGATCCTAGGACTACCCGGAGCGAAAGCCCCTGATGTGTTCGGTGTGAAGCGGGTCTGTGCTCTCGTCAGCCCTGTTCAGTGTGTTCAAGCGCTGTGTTTCGCACTGTTGCAGGCATAGACAAACTGCTGGCCCAGCACATCGCACACCTCTTCATCCGAGACCCGCTGTCGCTCTTCCAGGAGAAGATTCACTTGGACGACGAGAACGAATCGGACCACTTCGAGGTATTTAATGGAGTAGTTCACTTCAGAATTAAAATGTCCTGATGATTTACTCTCCCCCACGTCATCCAAGAAGTTCATGTCTTTCTTTCTTCAGTCTAAAAGAAATGAAGGTTTTTGAGGAAAACACTCCAGGATGTTTCTCCATATAGTGTCTTCAATGGGGTCCAACGGGTCGAAGGTCCAAATGTGAGTTTCAGTGCAGCTTCAGAGTCTCGACACGATCCAGCCGAGGAATAAGAGTCTTATCTAGACAAACCAGTGGGCATTTTATAATAAATATATACTTTTAAACCACAAAAGTATTGTATATATAAGTATATATGCTCGTCTTACACTAGCTGTGATGCGACACACATTTCGTAATCAGGTTGAAAGGTCAAGCGTGACGTAGGAGCAAGAACAGACCCAGTGTTTACAAAGCCAACATGCAAAGACTAAACCAAATGCCATTTAAATTAATAAAAGGTAAAACATCGATGTTGGACGATTTTGAAGTTTGAGGAGAAAATCTCTTTTCACTCTACACTACAGTTTCCCCTTAAAAATACACATTTATATACTTTTTAACCACAAATGCTCGTCTCGTCTTGCACATCCACGACTTCACGCATTACGTAATCAGGTTCAAAAGGTCACCTTTGTGTGAAGTTGTGGACGTTCAAGATGAGCATTTGTGGTTAAAAAGTATATCTATTTTATAAAATGTCCGCTGGTTTGTCTAGATAAGACTCTTATTCCTCGGCTGGATCGTGTCGAGACTTTGAAGCTGCACTGAAACTCACATCTGGACCTTCGACCCGTTGGACCCCATTGAAGACACTATATGGAGAAACAACCTGGAATGATTTACTCTAAAAAACCTTCATTTCTTTTCAACTGAAGAAATAAAGTCATGAACATCTTGGATGACGTGGGGGAGAGTAAATCATCAGGACATTATAACTCTGAAGTGAACTACTCCTTTAAAATGAACATCTGATTTCTACTGTTCTAGCAAATTGATCAACATTAACAAACTAGAAATGTTAATATTAGGCCAGTGTTTGCCACATAGAATGATTTGTTCATATAGTATGTGAAAATGAACTTTTTTTTTTGCATGTTACAGAATCTTCAGTCAACCAACTGGCAGACAATGAGGTTCAAGCCCCCCCCTCCGAACTCTGACATCGGGTGGAGAGTCGAGTTTCGGCCCATGGAGGTATTAAACACACACCTGTCTTTGGGAAACACTGCTCTAATGCCTTGTCCTTTACTCATCGCTCTTGTCTGTGTGTGCTTGTTTTTTCTTTATTTTACAAAAGCATCATGTTTTGTTGTTATAGTGAGAGTATAAAAATAAAATGATACCCTTTACAGTTTCTAATGATGTCTTACTCTAATATGTATGACAAAAAACTGAGTATTTTAAGTTCTTTCCACTGTTGTGAGGAAAACAATCCCAGCGTGTTCGTCGAAACATGCCAATATTAAAACCTGATTATAGAGCAGTGCGTATCGCCACTCGGCCGGCTGTGCCAAAACACTTATTTATGAGCTTCAATATTTCATACAAATGTTTTGATTTGTAATTATTTACTACAGTGCACTTGTGTACATACAAGTACAATATAAAAACATGTATTTAACATGTAATTAATTTCTGTAACGTCTATAATTACATAGTGATGGGAAGTCTGATTCTTTTCCGTGAACTGGCTCTTTCGGACTGTTTGTTTCAATGAACCGGTTAAAAAAATCTGATTCACCAGTTCGTTTACATAATCACACAATGTTGTCACATATACGCAATTCTGTTATTAAAGCACCTAATAATGAAGTGAAATGCTGATGTTTTACATGTGTAAAGCATATATGTGACCCTGGATCACAACACCAGTCACGAGTCGCACGGGCATATTTGTGGCAATATTTCATACAAAATGCAATAGCACATCATGCTGTCAACACAGACTCCATCCATCCAGAAATATGACATGACATGATCTTAACCGTTATTGTGAAATTCACCCTGTTGTATGTGAAATCTGGGTTTGTTTTGAAATGCATAATTATGTAACACCATTTTTTTTTTTTTTTTTACAGGTCCAACTGACAGATTTTGAGAACTCTGCTTATGTCGTATTCATCGTTCTTCTCACCCGTGTGATCTTGTCCTATAAGCTGGATTTCCTCATTCCATTATCAAAGGTGTGTGTGTGTGTGTGTGTGTGTGTGTTTTACACATTTAGCATTTAAACTGATTTATGCACAGCAGAAAAAGTGTGATTCTAGGGATGATTTTAATTGGCAGAGATACTGTTCATGTTCTTAAAAGTAGAAATGTTTATGCAAGACACTTGTATTTGTGTAATTTTTTGCAACTCTTCTGGTTTAGGTCGATGAAAATATGAAAGTTGCCCAGAAGCGAAATGCCGTGCAAGAAGGCATGTTTTATTTTCGGAAGGACGTCTTTAAAGGTTAGTTGACAGTAAAGTTAAACAAAGGTCATTATCAGTTATATCAGTGTTATATGATGTGACATTTGTGACAGTGCATGCTGGGTCCACATTTACTGTATATTTAGTGTCTTTAACTACTATGAACACATTTAAATTAATTATTTACTACAGTGCACTTGTGTACATACAAGTACAATATAAAAACATGTATTTAACATGTAATTAATTTCTGTAACGTCTATAATTACATAGTGATGGGAAGTCTGATTCTTTTCCGTGAACTGGCTCTTTCGGACTGTTTGTTTCAATGAACCGGTTAAAAAAATCTGATTCACCAGTTCGTTTACATAATCACACAATGTTGTCACATATACGCAATTCTGTTATTAAAGCACCTAATAATGAAGTGAAATGCTGATGTTTTACATGTGTAAAGCATATATGTGACCCTGGATCACAACACCAGTCACGAGTCGCACGGGCATATTTGTGGCAATAGCCGACAATACATTGTATGGGTCAAAATTATCGATTTTTCTTTTATGCCAAAAATCATGAGGATATTCAGTAAAGATCATGTTCCATGAAGATATTTTGTACATTTCCAACCGTAAATATATAAAACATGTATTTCTGTGAGTGAATGCAGCACAACCGCCAACATAAATGCACAACTTTAAAGGAGATTTTCTCAATGTTTAGATTTTTTGCCACCCTCAGATTCCTCAGATGCCCGGTTGCATAAAATATTGTCCTATCATAACAAACCATACATCAATGAAAAGCTTATTTATTCAGCTTTCAGATTATGTATAGATCTCAATGTCACAATATTGACCCGTGTGACTGTTTTTGTGGTCCAGGGTCACATATAGTGAATAAGCTAGTCTTAATCAGAATCGCACACAGTCTCCTGATCCCCCAGAACCCCCCACAGCCGTTTACGTCAGAAACATGTCAGCTTGTTCACCTCTCGTGAGTCTGCAGGTCTGAGTTAAAGATTTCTTGCATGATTGTGGTTATCTCCAGGCTGTAACCCAGTGTTGGACCCGCCGTCCGCGTCTCAGAACGGGGTGGAGAGCGACGCCAGTGACGGGGAAGAGTTCACACTGATGAGCATCGACACCATCATCAACGGGAAGGTGTGTGTTTCTCTGCTCTCCAACCGTCTTTAAAGCGGTGGTTGATTATGATTTGACTTTTCTAACTTTAGTTAGTGTGTAATGTTGCTGTTTGAGCATAAACAACATCTGCAAAGTTACAACGCTCAAAGTTCAAATCAAAGGGAGATATATGCTTTTAAAGAAATCGCTTTTTAAGGACTACAACAAACGGCTGGTAGAGACTACACCACATTCCTCCCGGGTTAGTGACATCACCAACCCTACAATTTACATAAACCCCGCCCCCTGAACACGATTTATAGATTATCAAGACAGAATATGCTAATCAATGACTAGAAGATAACTACACATCAGCTTCATAACTTCATCAACTAACCATTCAGAAATGTCCTGTTGCTTCTACATGTTGTCACTTCTTCTTGAGTCTCTCCATCATTCTGACTCCGGTTTGAACATAAAAGGCTAAAAGTTTTTGAAATGTTTAGTGTGTGTGTGTGTGTGAGGTAAAAGGACACGTGCTGTTGAAGCTCCGCCCCCTGTGCCGGGAGCAGCAGCTCATTTGCATTTAAAGGAACAGACAGACTCAAAACGGTGTGTTTTTGCTCACCCTCAAAAAGTGATAATTTTAACATGCTATATAAAAATATCTGTGGGGTATTTTGAGCTAAAACTTCACACACACACTCTGGGGACATCAGAGACTTATTTTACATCTTGTGAAAAGGGCATAATACCACCTGTCTTTAAGTGTGTTCCTCTGTTTGATGTGTGTGTGTGTGTGTGTTCAGGAAGGGGTGTTTCACGGGCTGATCCCGATGTTGAACAGCTACCTGGAGAACATGGAGGTGGACGTCGACACGCGCTGCACGATCCTCAACTATCTGAAACTCATTAAGAAGCGCGCCTCTGGTATGCAAATGACTTTGAGTTAATTACAGTGCAGTTTCCACACTGAGTTCTGCAATCAGTGCAGTTTGTGTTATAGATGTTTCAGTTCTGTGTGCTATCCATTTAGATTTTTTAACTTATGCTGATTTATTTATTTAAGATAGTGTTTTTTGTTTTTTCAAACACTGTTTTAGTTGTTTCTGTACGATCATGTGTAGTTTCTAACGGTTAAAGGGTTCTGAACTGCTGGCAAAATGGGCTTTCAATAAAACGTATTCCTGCACCCCATGATGCTTTGCGCGAATTATGGGTGTAACTTCCGTTAAGCTGTAAACAATCAGTGAAAGGCTCGCTCTATGAACACGTTAAAAGTGTCACAGTGAGATGACATTAATCTACTCACCCTTCAACCATCCAACATTAAAAGGACATTTAAAAGTGTAAAAGCATCAAATCACCCCTAAGCGCGAGTCTTCGGTTAGATATCACTGTAGAAATATACTGTATATCTGTATTATGTAACTTATGTTGCCTTAATCAAAAATGTTCATTAACTTCAGCATTACGTGACACTATTTAAAGTGATTTCCGTCATTTTGACAGATTATAAATTGAAAACAAACCTGGAAACAGACGTGAGGATTTGAGGGGAATAACGAGAGATTCTTTGTGCATTCCAGTCAATTATTAATGGAATATATCATAAATTAAATTCGGGAGAACCGACCACAAATGTGGAGGATATGCTGGCCTTTCTCATACTTCTACAGCGGATTGCAAAGGAAAAAAGAAAATAATCACGAGGAAAAGCAGCAGCGACTGAAAAGAGCTCTTGCCGTAGATATTCTCGTTATAACGTCACGTTAAAATACCAAGTATGACGTTATTCTCACGATGTCTGAAAATAAATCACGCAGGGAAACTGACGATCAGCTTTATTTGTTCGGCAACTGTATGATTTGAAGTGATTTGTTTCAGCCTTTTTGAATGGAAGTTCCCCAAACCGGAAGTGCCTCCCATAATTCAACACGCAGTGAGATCGTCAGGAATAAGGTGGATAGAGTAGAAAAGCGGCAAAAAATTGGGAAAAGGCTGTTGTTTTCCCTTTTTCAAATCAAATCAGTCAAATATCGCCTTGCTTTAGTAGGAAATACTTCTTAGCAAACTTTTAGTCATTTTTGGCCACTATAGTCATTTTAGAGCAGTATCGTTCCCGGGTTTAGCGGGAGTGAGTTACGTTCAGTTTCAGTGAAGATCACTAAAGGTTGCAAATCATCACAAATCTGGAAAAAACCCTGTTTATAGTCAACATTTCAAACTGGATGATCACGAACACACTGTTTTAGTCCAAACGGAGGGGAAAGCTGACAGAAACTGCTGTTCTCATGCAAGTCATGGAGCCGTCATCATCCAGCGGACTCTAGCAGTGACACAGAGAACGAGTGAACATTGTTCATCTACATAAACTGCCGACTAGCGTTGTCACAATAATGGAATTTCCCACTTGGATATGATATCTTGAAAAATATCGATATTCGATACCACAGGGAAAACACTGCCGTAAATACTGTACCTCCATTCAGATCATTTATCATCTCGTAAGTTTTTGATAATTTGGGCACTTTTGTTGTAATAGCTCACACACAGAACAAGGGAGGCTTTATTTGAAGCGTTAAACTATTCCACAAAAAATGTAAATAGAACAATCCAGATAAATAAAATAATCAAATAAGAACAAATAAACTAATTGTAAACGATAGCACAAATAAATACAACCGAATTAAGAGTGAACTGAAATAAACACGGCTAAACTACTCGTGAAAGTTATCAAACGCTGGACAGTTTTCATTGTAAAAGTTAAATGGAGATTAATGCTTACAATTAAAGTTAAAGGTATTTAGTCATTTTTTGTTTGACAACACTACTACCACTGTCATCGTAGGTGCATGTCCACTGTGAGAGACATAATCTAAAAAAAAACAAATCCAGAAATCACAATGTATGATTTTTTAACTATTTATTTGTATGATACAGCTGCAAATAAATAGTTAAAAAATCATACATTGTGATTTCTGGATTTTTTTTTTTAGATTATGTCTCTCACAGTGGACATGCACCTACGATGACAATTTCAGACCCCTCCATGATTTCTAAGTGGGAGAACTTGCAAAATAGCAGGGTGTTCAAATACTTATTTTCCTCACTGTATATATATTCTTATTGTACTTTAAGAATGACATTATTGATTATTTGGATGATTTTGCTCATATTTGCTCTGACTGTCTTGTGTTTCTCTCAGGTGAGCTGATGACTATGGCGAAGTGGATGAGGGAGTTTGTGTCCAAACACCCCCAGTACAAGCAGGACAGTGTCATTACAGACAAAATCAACTACGACCTTCTGCACAAGTGCGACCGGATCGCCAAGGGGGAGGAGAAGTGTCCCGAGCTGATCGGAGAGCCGGTGAACCGGGGGAAATAAAGCCTGCGAATCATATAGAAATAGAAATATATACAAACAGCTCCTTTGCATGAGAGCGAAAGACCAAGTGTGTGACGGCAGTCCTGAAAATCACTAAAACTTCTATTTAAAATAGCATGTGTTGATTGCTGAGGTCAGCCAAAGGTTTGTGGAATTTGTAAATAGCAGATTTTTTATTATTCGCAAATTATTTTAATAGCTTAAACAGATCCATGATGCAATTGTACCCGAACGTGTACATATTTCACTCCGGTCTGAGTGTGTGAGAGATTATGTAAATGTAGCAAACACTAAAATTGTACATTAGTGATATTTTCATTGTCGAAATGTAAATACTGTACTTCATCAGGCATTAACAAGTGTACTTTCTTTCTTTTTTTAATGGATGAAACTGTTGATTCTTCTTCTTTTACTAAACGCATGTAGGAGTTTAATTGCAGAAGGCCGTAGAAGTGTGCCGTGCGTTGTGTTTTTCACTAACTAATTATGTTGGATAATTTTATTGTTTGACATTTATATCATCTTAGTCGAGGTTTTGCGGTTGTGTTGAGCTCTGTCCTCCACTAGAGGCCGCAGAGGGCCTTTTTTAATACAATAATGGATAAATGAATTAGATTAACATTATGCTGTAGTTTGTTAGCTTTAATATCTGTATATGTCTTGAAATAAAGTGATTACTGTACATATTTCAGCTTATTGAGTGGCCAACAATGCCTTTTCTAGACCTATCATTCAAGCCTTGTATCTGCAACTCTTTAAATGCTTTAAATGGAATATTACTCAGTTCATTAAATCATTAGCAGTCGCTGACAGTGTCTGCCAGCTAGCGATGCAATAAAAGCTGAACATATATTAAGACTTTTGCTGTGCAACTTATCAATGAACAAATTAAACATAGTGTAAAACACTGCGTACTGATGTCGGTCTTATTTACAGCTGTACAAGTATTGCAATAGCCAGTCACTGTTCACACTATTCTGCCTATTAAAATCCTCATGGACGGGCCTGGAGGAAGGCTGTATTACATAAGCTCTCTTAATAACGTTCCCATGTCAGGATGTTGATCGTGTGTATTGACTGTTGTGGATTGTGTGAAATAATGTATAACGTTTGCAAATGTGATGCTTAAAGTCCTCATTGTTGTGTTTATCTGGATATCATTATATTCTATGGAGCTAGAGAGCAATAAATAGGAGCCTGAGTGCACTTACAACTTTACATAATCACACATCGCCATCTAAACTAAGACAACAACTGCAGGATAACCCAGTTTCTACTAAATAGGCTACATAACACATGAAATCAAAATTAGTTTTTAGGCTTTTAGTATGAATATGTTAGCCTTACTATTGTCTATACACTAGTTTGTTCAAAAACAATGACAAAAATCATATTTAGAACTTAGTTTCACTTTCTGCCAATATGGATCAGTGATTTTGATGACATCACTCTGCACTTCAGCTTCTCATTAGATATTCTGTCCAATCAAATGCTCTCTAGAATCGGAAGCTCCGCCCCCTACATTATAAACAGAAGCTGCAGCTGTTGGTCACTTGTTCACATATTTACTGTTTTCTACATGGTGAATATCACATAGTGCACTATATAGGGGACGGAACGATCCAGATAGTGTAAATATGCTTTCCATTGGGGCGAATGAAGTCTGGTTTGACGTTAGTGTCACATGAACCGCCGCAGCTTCGGTCCAGAGACACGACACACAGAGCGGATCATATGAGCGAGTCGCAGAACAGAAAACGTATCAGACCGGTTTGAGTTCTGCACAGAATGCTGTATTATAAAGAGATATGGAGGAGATTAGGAGGAAATTGCGGCTTTAACAAACTCAATGGCTCTGGCCGAACTGTGATATAAACTAAACGCTATTGGCTGTTTAAAAAAAGGGGAGGGGCTGTTCGATATGCCCCGCCCTGTCTTCCTGTTTCAGTGGAAATTCTGTCAACACACAGAATAATGCTGTCAGTTTCAAAGCACTTCACTGGGACTTTAAGAGGATCTTTAAAATAATAGGACTTTGTGTCTCTGCATCATAAAGAATCAGCACACTGAACTATGGCCAGATAGATCAGAGATCACTTATATGTATGACCGTCTTTTAATGCTTACTGACATTTTTGTTCAGCAAAATACCATAAACATTCACAAGAGCTTGGGGGAAATTACAATATCTATATAAAAAGAATAATTATTAACCAAAGACAAAAAAGTGATATGTCTGCGTGACATCTGTGACACTTTCGCTGTGATTGTTCCCTTCAATCAATAATGAGAGGGTCACAATTCAATATGATAATTGAATCCTACTTTTTTTTTTGCAGTTCCCTTCAACATGGACCACGTGATGCGCTCGATACATGAGAGCAGCGCTGTGATTGGCCAGATCTGTTTCCACGTGAGAGCAGCGCTGTGATTGGTCAGTTCTAACTTCAGACGAATGGGGTGACTTCAGTTCCTGCAACAGTTCACGCCTTGTAAAAAAAAAATATAATAAAAATAATATTTCTTAAAACGCGCTGTTAGAACGCGCGCTTTTCTCATAGAACGCCGTAATGGAATTCAGAACTGATGCATTTACGTTCTAACACAAGTGACGACATTTCGAATGTGAATACGTCACCACTCAAAAGTTTGTTTTCCTGATATTGTAAACGTTCCGAACACAAGCTGTTGTTGTGCTCGAAGAAAGCGTGTCTGATCATTCTTTAATGTGCAGATAAAGTGAAGTGCGCGCAGACTTTGCCCTCGCGCGTTCCGTTATACGCATCAGTTTAAAGGCGGACTACTGACACTCATGACGCTCTTTACTTCCCGAGGTCTCTCCACGCGTTCTCACTGACGACACACCCGCACAGCACTGAGCCCCGAGGAGAACATAACCAATATCCGAGAACACTCAAGGTAAGATTCACAACGCTAAAGAGATTTAAACACACTAATGTCATCTGAAAGTGCGCGTTCTGGGGCCGAATGACGCGCGTGACCTCGCGAACGCGGACGCGCCGAGCATCATATGACTTTATTAAAGATTAGAAGTGCTTGGGTTTGATAATGTCCTGTGAAGCCGATTGTAGTTGATCTTATGAGGAAGACTTTGATTCACGGTTGAGATGTGCAGGCTAGTGTCAGTTTTGGATCATATGTTGTAACGTTATAAAAGCAATATGCGAATCAGTGACAGCAGTCCTGCTGTGTGACATGCCATAATTCATCACATTTTTATTTAATATAATGTCATTTCATTTTAAAGCTATCATTGTATATTGGTTTCTGAGTGTATTATATCTCCAAATTGCAATCATAGTCATCATACACAAGTAAAAATTAAAACTTCATAATGAATGCGTGGTTATACTGCCAGTTTGGCATTAGGAGATTAATTGTTACCATTTTTATACATCATAATATTTTAATGAAAACCTTTCAAGAACCCTAAAATCAAAAGAAAGAAAATTAAGCCTGTTTATTGGACCAGTAGCCTACTTTTTGTTTTTGACATTGACAGTTTCCTTCCTCTTATGTAGGCTGTGAAATGTAGCCTATATATATATATATATATATATATATATATATATATATTCTTATATCTATATTCTTATATATTTGAAATAAATAGTGTGTCTGAGCCGTTTGAGCCATTGTGTTGTGTAAAGAGCTCTTGTATGCGTGGTAAGTCCTTGTCTGCACATCTGATGGAGTGAAACATGCCTGATGTTAATCTCCATTCCTCTGTGCTCGTGTCCTCTCATTGTTAGTCCCGCTGGGAAAGTGTTCCTGGATTAGGGATCTTTATACGCACCATTTCTTGACCTTTTCTGAGCTACAAACAAGCGAATAAAGAGCAATAAACGTGATGGATGGTAGTCTTTGCTGTAGGCGGCCATTTTTATAGCTGTAATCAATACGTGTCCCAGCAAGGATTTATTAAGTTAACTTCAATTGACTTTTAACGAGTTTTATTATGTTCTAGGACTTTCTCAGACGTCTCAAATGTGTGTGTGGAAATAATCCTCCTATGATTTTGTCTTGAAGGTTGAAGATGGAGGCCATTAACCACAGAGTTAACACTTACATCGAGTCTTGGATGGGACCCCGGGGTAAGACCAAAACTGAGCTTTACAACTCGTCTTTCTTTATGTTGTGTTCTTGAATCCTACAAACAGAACTTATTTCAACTTTATTTTCATAGCTTAAACCATATTTGTGCACGCTGATTGTTTTAATAATGTCTCACACAGCCAAGAAAGGGGTTCTGTTTTGCTAATCTGGCAAACTTTGACAAATCCAATGATTATTTTATCCTCAAAGTGCTCATTAGATCAACCCAGTATCTTGTAAAGTTGTGTTCCAGACTGAAAATAATAATTAGTAAAAATAATAATGAAAACACCACATACTGTGCCAGTCAGTTATTGGAAACTGTATGAATCAATCAGATTGGAAGCAATTATAGTTTCAGTCTGTATTTGCTGTAAATGAAAGCGTGTTTCCATTTAAAAAGGTAATTGTGACCTTTATCAGCGAGTTTTTTTACTGTAAGTAAAATGATGAGATATAAACTCACAATTCTGAGAAGAAAAGTCAGAATTGTGAGATATCTACTAGCAATTGTGAAAGAAAAAGTCTAAATGACTTATATTTTCTGGAGAAGAAACAAGCTTCCATAGCAGTGTGGAGGCAAAATGGGATTTGTTGGAAAAATCAGCATTATAAAATTCTGATCGGATGAACTGATTCCCCGCCAGCGTCTTTTTATTTTTTAAGTATCCAGCCAGCGGCAGCATTCTTGATCATTTTCACAACACTTTCATGGCCCCCAGTGTATTTTGTTGTATGAATATCTGAACCAAAAAAACAACAACATATACAAACAACTATATATATATATATATATTATAGAGTATTCAACATTTGAAGTAGATCAAAGAAGTTCATCAAAGTTGCAACTCGTAAAATATGTATGATTTAGCAAAATTTCATTTGAGTGAGGTCATATGAATTGGTACGAATTAGCCACTTTGTATAACAGTGAAACACGTGTTGAGGACGCTTGTGCTCTCTCGTTCACAGATCCTCGGGTCAAAGGATGGCTTCTGCTGGAGAACTACATCCCCACGGTTGCCTTCACCGTTCTGTACCTTCTGATTGTGTGGATGGGACCGAAATACATGAAGAACCGAAAGCCGTACTCGTGCAGAGCTGTGCTAGTGCCGTATAACCTCTGCCTGACGCTCCTGTCGCTCTACATGTTCTATGAGGTGCGTTCCCGATCAGCAACACACGCTTTATATGAAGCCGTCACGTCATGAGCGATCGCGTTTGATGTACAGTCAAACCAAAAACCATTCAGACACCAGATACCATTTCACTAGTGTGATCAGGACACTATAGTTCATTTATGTGAGTGAGGAGAGCAAAATAAAGTAAACTGTGACATATTATACCCAAACACTCTTTATACAGAGACTACCAGTGACATTTATACACATTTGGGAGCAAAAATGATTCAGACACTTTGAGCTGATCATGTTTTGCTGAAGTGTGTTTTCTTTAATTGCTAATGCTCTTTTTACACACAGACTGAACACAATGAAGCATTGCTTGGTGATTGGTTGAGCTAAACTGGTATTATCCAATAGTGTAGTTAAATTTAACAGCTGACAGATATTCAACATAATTCATGTGTGAGACAGTCTAAGAAGGACGGACAAAACCAGTTCGTCATATTTTATTACCATTTTCTAAACTATAGTGAATAAACTGTGATAATGTTGAAGGTGTCTGAATAGATTTTGGTTTGACTGTATTTTAAAGTCCTGTGAGGACATACTGTCATTTTCAAAAGTCAAAACTTCTTTCCCAGTCCGTTCTCGTGACCGTCTGCATCACCGACGTCACTTGAGTGATCAGAAACTTGCCATGTCCAGTCATGGGGAGGTGATGTTTCCCCTAAACACCAGAGAAACTACAACGAGGCTCGTTTCAGTGCAGATTATTTTATGAATATGTTGGTCCGTAGCTGATAGCTCACATGCAACAGGGCGTTTACAAAAAATGGTTTGTTTAAAATCTAAAACAGAAATGGGGCAGAAAACGGACATGAAAAAGAAAATATGAATGACAATACGCACAATATTATAGACTCATTTGAAGTTTTCCCCTTGAATGATTCTCCTTGAATGAATAGGACAAAAGTAAAAACTTTTTTAAGCATCTCAGTGACGCTAAACTCAAACTGGCTAGTCCTGCTAACTCGTGTTTTGTTTTGCAAATGTTCTGTTCTGGAGTGCTCTCAAATGCCTTCACTCCTGAAAGCTTGCGTTCCCATTGATTTTATGCCGTAACAGATATTACACAATCGAGATATTTGATTGTGCTCAGGACCTTTAAGGACATGCACTTTGATACTGATGATTTGACTTTTTGGAAACTGAGCCGGTCTGATATGTCACAGTCCATGTTCACCTGGAGGTTCAGAGTCCTGCTTGCCTCACGCCGTCTGCATTGCAACACTCACACACTGTCTGGCTGTCCAAATAAGCACACAGATATATGAGCTCTCTTATATCACAGCCATCGATGACCTTACAGCTGTTTTACTGCAGCATCAGTGGAGAAAGAACAAAACCTCTCGGCTGCACATGGCCGTGTCTTCTCTTAAAGAGACAGTCCGCCCAAACGTGAAAGTCGTTTACTCACCGTCATTTCACTCCAAACCCTTACAGTAAATCATTATAGGAAATAAATACAGGCATTTTTAATGAAACCTGATTGATTTCTGTTCCTCCATTGAAAGTCTATTCACCCATTGATGCTTTAAAGAGTTCAAAAACAGATCGTAAAAGTGACCCGTATGAATCAAGTGGTTTAATCCAAGTTTTCTGAAGTCACAATTGCTTTATATGAACAGATTTAGGCTTTTATTCACATAATATCAGTGATCATACATGGAGCTCATCAAATATGGTCAACGAAAGCTCAAACGTTCTTGCATGACAGAACTTTATCCGTTTAAAGTTATTGTCGTCTTTATGTTGTAAGTTCAGTGTTTAATCAGTTTGGTGATTTTGGTTTCACAATAATCTTCACTTAATTAATGTAAACATTTCATTCCTTAACATTTCAAGTATACATTAACACAAGTTAGCTCAAGTGTGTTTATAAATTAACATCAACAAATACAGTATTAATCATAATACCTAATCCAATATGAAATCCAATTGGACAATTCTTGTTTTTTTTATGCATTCCAGTGTTTATCATAAATGATTAATCTGTGCACAACAATATTGTTTTAAATTCATGTGCCTCATAATTAGAGGTGGCTTTTGCAATTCGGAGACTCGTTTTATTATCTTTATGTTTTAACAAAGTTATCTCATATTTCACTCTTAAAGGTATAGTTTTAGAAAAGAACCACAAAAAATGCACATGCGCAACACTCTACCTGCTCCCGAGAGGGAACGCCTATTAAACGTGTGCACGAGAGAGCGTGCACGAGCCTAGTTCTCCTCGTGCACGCTCTGTTTACAAGTTGCTGTCGGCATGGCTCATACAAGCCTACTTTCCAAAACTATTATGTTGTAAATTATAAACTAACTCAAAAACATACATGCAAGACAAAATGTCAAATGCCCTTCCGTGTTTTATTTACTTATTCTACTGATCGATTGAGTGAGGACTCAAGACATGATCTGCAATGGAGAAGCAGCTTGTTGCATTTGTGTAATAAATACTATGGTGAACACATTGGAATTATCAAAAATGAACTCACAAGATTTTAGAACATTTCAGCATGAAACCTTTTACCATTTGGTCATAAGGCTACTTTAGACAAACTGAGATGTTTACCGTGTCTGCGCGGTGCGTGACTTGTGCCAGGGCTAGCATCGCTAATCATAGCTTACATTAACTTTTACTAGCAGTGATTTTAAATGCATTTCTCCATTAGCATGGCAAACTTTACCTGTTGAGTAGAAACTTCGTGACTGAGGCATCAGTGGGAAGTCCAACCTGTGCTTTTAGCTTTTAGCGCACACTAGCGTGTGAAATATTCTCCCAAAAACACTCTGGTCTTGTTTCTTTCTTCAGAGGCCTTTCTCTTCTTCTCATACAATTCGTAGACACTTTGTCTCTTGCGTCCCTCAGACCTTTTGAAAAAACCCGGTGAGAACGGCGAGCCTCAATGAATGGCTGAAACCGTAGCTCACCACACATATACACCTGAAAGTGCGCATGCGCAGAAAGGACAAGCACGTACGATGGCCTTACGTAAACATATCACCAGAATGATTGACAACTAGGAGGACCAATAGTCTTGATGATCCACCGGGAAAAAGAAAATCCTCCACTATACCTTTTAATAGTCTATTTATAAATGCAGTCTATGTACAATGCATGCATTATATCTATTCTACCTATGATTTTATTTAAATATGAAACTAAAACCACCATTAGGTGGCTGCAAATCATTTTCTTTAACGAGTGAATTATTATAAATTATATCTTTATTATTATTATTATTAGTCAAAGGATTTAAAACGGCGGATTTATTCAGTGACAAAGCAATCAGGCTGAATAAGGAAGTGGTTAAACCTTTCACTGGTTAAAGTTTCCACAGTCATTGCATCTGCTGCACTTTATTTGTACCATTTAGTTTTATTAGATTATGTTTATTTATCTATTTGCCTTTTTTAGAATTTGAAAGATAATAAAGATATTGTTTGATAAGGGAGATCATGGATTGAAGTCCCTGAAAACCAAGAAAGCCGTGCTTGAAAAGTCCTGGAATTTAATTGGATGATATCTGTGCGACCCCTGTAAATGCCCGTCTCCCCTCCGTTGATCCTGCTGTGTGTCGGGAGCCGTGGGAACGCCGGAGCGTCCGTAACGTTATCAGATCGAGTGAGAAACGAGGCGAGTCGGAGAGTAAGAGCTGGGACTGTGCTTTAGGACTTCAGAGAGAGGCATTTCAGTCTCTCTAACAGCGAAATCAACCCGCTGACCCCGAGACGCTCCGGGACAGAGCAATCAGGGCGATACCGGGACCGTTCACCTCCCCTGAATGTCCTAGAGGTTATTTTAGTAGAGATGTCCTCTTCTGAACGCCATCGTCACCTGTAACACGAGGTCGGGCCATAATGAGAACATTTCTGAGGTTTAGGAGGATTTATGCAGTTTACAGGGACAGATGTGCAGCTTTCATTCTGCATTTGCTTAAAAAAAACAAAAAACGTTAGCAGAAAGAACAAGGACATTATTCAGAATGAGACAATGAACAATGACACATTAGAGGCTCATGGGAGATTTGACTGGGGTCTGAGAGGTGAGAACAAGGTCATGGAAGCACTTTTGTTCCACTTTTCTGCAGAGGTCAGCAGTAAAAGCTCTGTGCATCAGCGGTACACCTGTGAGCCTCCGCATCGGCTCCGATCGGGAGTATGTGCAGACTTACCTACAGAAAGATGACCCCTGTGAGTTTAGATCCATTTGATGGCTTATTTGAACGTTCATGACCCCAAAATATTATGTTGTATTAATATCTGAACATTAAATATATCAAAAGAAAGAACAAAAACAAAACACAAAAAAAGACCAAAAAACTTTTTATTCAAGCTTCATGCGAGATACGGCAGGCAAAAACACTGATTTTTCATGCACTGCTCAGTTTTGAGATTTTGGGCTAGTTTACTCCTTCAATATGTGTTCTTTCAAGCTGCTATAAAGAAAACGTTGAAACTATATATTAAGATGTTTATTTTATTACATTTTGTTTGCTTGCGGCTGTAAGTTTCTCCCGAATTTACCAGGAAGTTAGCGTTCCAACGCGACACGCCGAGATCCGTCTGTCCACTGAAGTCTGTCATGACCGGTCTCGTTGTAAAGCTCTGAGTCTCCTGCACAACGCGGTGTAACCCAAATACGGGCATTTCCTTTCTATCAGTAACCAATCGTGAATGTCCAAAGGGGGATTTAAAGCTAACGACAAAATCTCATTTCGAGCTATTTAAATCTTTAAATGCCTCTCAAAATGAGTTTTTTGTCATTCTCCAGTACAAACATCTCAGTCGATGTACACCAAACTCTCCAGTTATACACTTAGCAGTATTCTGAAGATATTCTCAGAGGGATTTGTTAATAAATCATTCCTGGCCTGATTTATGTGACAGTTTAATCAAAAAAAATATGGCAAAAATCAATTTTTTTAAGGCTATGGACAGTATATTTTGATTTCCTAGGTAATGAAAGCATATATCCTGAAATCCCTCTGAATTTTTATTTTCATCTTGTGTGTAAACAAACTGAAAAAAGAATTTTGCACCTGGCTTTATCATATGTTCAGATCTATCTACCGAAAATATATGCAAAATCGTGCATATTTAATGAGATAATGCCTAATTAGCATAATTAAACATACAAATTTCTAAAACTTGTAATACATTTTTTTGTTTATATACTTGTGTAAGTAATCAACTGAGGAAGTTTCATGGTGATATCTGTTATTTTAAAATTGTACCCTATTCACCTGTAGTGTCTCGACCTTAATCAACACTTGAATGTTGGAAAGTTTCATAAAAAAAAAAACGAATATTCTGTTGAATGTTTGATCATCACATTATTAGGGCTGGGAATCTATTAAAAAAAATTAACTAATTAATCGCACAATTTGCTGTGATTAATCGCATTTCCCCCAAACTTGTAATCATCAATATTTAAACGTAGAATAACTAATTAAATTACACAAAAAAAAGGGGAAAAAAAAGAAAAATGTCCACACAAATTGGACTGATAATAGCCCTATATTAAAATATTAAACCTCAATATATCAATACATTATTCTTCATTCAGTTCTATGCAACATACTCAGATTTGACAGATTTATTTTTTGACGAGTTATTAAAAATATAGTCATACAAAGCTATTATTACCAGAGCATGTGATCAGAGCAAGTCATTTTAGCATGAGTATATAAGCTCAGCAAACAGAAGTCTACTACTGAGAAATGTCACGTTATTTGAGCTGACTTTGCTTTTCCAGTGCGTGATCGGTACATGACTGGAGCGTTTGGGCCGTTAACGACGGAGCGTAACATTGAGCAGAGAGCGCAGCGCGCCCACACACACACACACACACAGAGCAGAAAAGCCCCGCTCGTGAAGTTACTAAACAAGCTGCGTTAGAATGAAACCTGATCGCCGAACACGGAGGGGCGGGACGGCATGTTTTCGGGCTTTTCATTAGTAGCCGCAACAGGAAATCATTAAAACGAGAAAAAAAAAAAAGGTGTTGCGTCAATTGCGGTATTTTTTTTTTTTTTATGCGTTAAACATCTCAAATTAATCGCAAAGATTAATGCGTTAATTCCCCCAGCCCTACACATTATTTTACTTGTGCGTAAGAAATACTTCTATCGCTAGTTTCTGCGTCTTCTCCTCCTGTGTTTTGATCAGGAGATTCTGCACTCTTTCAGTAGATGTGTAATAGCGCCCCCTACAGTATAACAGTGGAAACACGGATAGCTGGAGAACTCCGTCAGTGGCGGGGAAAGAGTTAATAATGTTCTCAATGTTTGCACAAAAAAACGTATAGGTCATTCATGGAATGTTTTATCGCTGCAACATTTTAAAGTAAACGTTTTTAAAAATGTTACGACTTGTTTCAGACCGTTCAGAGAACATTCAAAAGTAACGTTTGCAGAACGATCGACTGGAACGTTCCCTTAATGTTCACATAACCCCTCAAAATTTCGACTCCCCTGTGGTGAAAATCCAGCTTTTAATGTTGTTTATGTGTCTATGTGGTGTTTTTAATCTGCTTTAAGACAAACCATGTGTAAATTCATAAGTCGACAGCATTGCTGAGTATTTCCTCCTTAAAACTGCAGTGAACCAAAGACAGTCTCAAAAACACGCTTTGAAATCGCTGGTGTTTCTGACGTCACAAACTACCTTGTAACCAATCAGATCAACGTGTGATCGTCAACCAGTGGATCTCTGAGCTGAGTGAGTGAGTGGAGGCGGGGCTCATTTGCATATTCATAGAACCGCGCATACTAAATGAGCCAAGGGTGTGTCGAGTTACAGCAGAATGTTCTCGGAGCGTATTGTTGTTCACCGGGTGCATTGTGTGTTGTGTTAGTGTAACCTGATCCTCTCTGCTCCACAACTACTTCCACAAATGTGTTCGGTATTGTGAATCCTGATTAAAGTGGTGTTGAGTTTATCATTTACTCTGTTGTCCTTCTGTCTCCACAGCTGGTAATGTCAGTGTATCAAGGCGGATACAACTTCTTCTGCCAGGACACACACAGTGCAGGAGAGGCCGACACCAGGGTAACACAACCAACTGAGCTTCACATGCATGAGATCACACAATATTATATAAAACATTCGATATTATACAATGCAGTACACACAAAAGAAAGGATACATACGATATTCTCCATTCTGTTAGAGAATGGCCCTGTCCCAACTGGGACCCGCAGCGCTCACACTCTTCCTCAGAGTCTGAAACATTAAAGCAACACTAAGGAACATTTTTTACCTTAAAATAATGTTTTCAAAATCGTATCAGTGGTTCATCAAGTCGTAACAGGGTGAAAGGCACTTCTGGATTCGCTTTGCGTCCCTATATCGGCTATAACAGCACTATGCAAGTTTGCCAAACCGGGTCGTGTTTCGGTAGTTCTAATAAGACTACAAATTTGATTTGCTTTACGTCAAGCGTTACAATAGTAATTTTTTTTGTTTTTTATGGTTTCTGATGTCACAATACATCATACTTTTGTGAAATCATGCATCATACTCTATCTTGCCTGTGGACATCGTTCATTCCAAAGCCGGAGCTGGATAAACAGCGAGTGTGTGTGCGACGGTAGACTGCGGGCGGCGAAACTATTTACGACAGCGGTAATGGACAGTTCCACTTCCAACCTGTAGGGGGACCGAAGAGGAAAAGTTCCTTAGAGTTGCTTTAAACCACAAATGCGACTCCCTACGGTCTCGTGGACCTTTTTTACTATCATTTTTTTATTAAAAACACATAGCTGCATATACAAAGTAATAGACCAATGACATATGCACACTAGAGATGCGGCCGCGGATGACGTGACGAAAAATGATATTTCAATGAAATCGGGGTGGGTTGACATCGGGGTGAGTAAATTATCAGCAAACATTTTTTTGAAAGTGAACTAATTCTTTAAAACAACTAGCGGATGGCGGGCTTTGGAAATTGGTCCAGAAACGTTGGTGCGGACGGATGAGGAGTTTAGTGATGCGGTTGCGGATGAAATAATAGCCCATCCGCGCATCTCTAATACACACAAGTACACACAGAGAGGAGAAGAAAAACGGCTATATAGATATAATAGTGTATACAGGTACAGTAATAATTTTAATGAATAGGTTATTCCATTGTGATATAACAACATTTTTGATTATATAATTAAAGTGATTTAAAAAAAAAAAGTAAAAGAGTGATTAATAGTGAAACAATCATCATAATAATAATAATATTTGTAGTAATATTAGTAATAATATTAGTGACCGTAGTAGAAGCAGCAGTGATAATAATGGTAATATTAACAACACTAATACTGACAATAATAATAATAATAATATAATTGCAGACTAGTTCTGGGAAGACCCGTGGACTTACCGGACACTTAAGTGAGTCCACAAGAGTGTTAGTGCACGTGTGCCATTTGGGACGGGGCCGATATCTCCAAAGTTCTCCAGTAGTTCTCTTCCCTGTGTTACTGTATTGTTAGCTAGGATTAGAAGGAGTGATTCCTGAAGACTTTGGATCATGTGGTTCGACTCTACATGGAGTCGCCTCATGATCCACAGCATTAGACTGTGAGGGTTTATCATATAAAGATATGTCCGAGAGCAAACGCTGGTCTGATGATATGATGGATTCACAGTTGTGGATTGGTCAGTGTCATTTCTCAAACATGTGCCGCCGGCGCTGGTCAGGCGAGGACAGGAGGATCTGTAGCAGCAAACGTTTATTTATATTTACTAACCAAAGTGGAGAAAAAACAAGCGTAAAGGCTTTGAAAACCAAAGACAATACTTGACAAAGGAACTGAGGAAACAGAGGGCGTTACATACTCAGGAAAATGAGGAACTAGACCAGATACAGGTGAGCCAAACCAGTTAACAGATCAATGGAAGAGGAAACCAGTGGAACAAAGAACACAGGAAGCCAAAACGTACACCTCAGCATGCTTTTAAAAAGAGGCAAACATTGTGCTTTAAAATAATATACCTATAAATAATGTTTTTGAAGACATGAAATTTAATAAAAATGTAGCGTAACACTTTATTTTACAGTGTCCTTGTGATATATGTTACATGTACTTACCATAGTAATAACAGTATGCAATTATGCATAATTACATGCAACGTGATTGTTGTATAAAGTTGCAAAATAAATGCAGTTAGCTGAACTTCAGTGGGCTTTTTTGAGCCAGAAGGGTCTTTTTATATGTAATTTCATTATTTAAGTGTGTTCTGACAAGCATTTATGGTAAATTAAAAAATGTCACAAAAAAATACATTAAATATATTTGTAATTGTGTGTTTGTAATGATGAAGTTGCAATTTAAACTTTAAACGTAATACTGAATGAACCCCTAAAGTTAAAATTATAATCTAGTACTTTGCATGTAATTTGACATTACAAAGTACACTTAAGTGGCCTTTTATTTCAATAATGTTAGATTATCTGCACGTACACTTAAGTTTAGTGCAAATTTCATGATGTTATGCTATTATAAAAAGTGGGACAGTGCAACGATTAATTGCGATTAATCACATCCAAAAATAGAAGTTTGTGTTTACATAATAAATGGGTGTGTACTGTGTATAATTATTTTGTATATATAAATACACACACATGCATGTATGTATTTAAGGAAAATGTGTTATATTTATAAAAATAACAAATTTTCCTTAAATACATTCATGCATGTGTGTGTATTTATATATACAAAATAATTATACACAGTATATATAATATAATATAATATAATATGATTAATGTGATTAATCGTTGCACTGCCCTAATAAAAAGCTTTCATTTTAACAGCATTGTTTATATTTTTGATGTTAAGTGTATAGAGACCAATCAAATGAATGTAACATAACCTTTAAGTGAAAATCAGAACTGGACTGAGAATCAGAGAGTTCTTATCAGTTCCCACTCCTGACTTACAGAATGATAAGGCTAAATGATTGTCTTTTATTCCCCCCTCAGATGATTCATGTACTCTGGTGGTATTACTTCTCCAAACTCATCGAGTTTATGGACACGTTCTTCTTCATCCTGAGGAAGAACAACCACCAGATCACGTTCCTGCACGTGTACCATCACGCCAGCATGCTCAACATCTGGTGGTTCGTGATGAACTGGGTGCCGTGTGGACACTGTGAGTTCCTCAGACTCAGACGCTTATGCTGCATATTATATGCTGAATTATTCAGATGCATAAAAACAAACCCACACAGAACAGGGTAAAAGTGCATGTCTTTAAATAACTGCTTGCGTTATGTAACATGGTATTTAAAGGACTGTATTCACTCAATCTCTGGCATAAAAGGGATAGTTCACCCGAAAACGAAAATTAGCCCATCATTTTAAAATGTATCCTGGCTCTTACAAGCTTTATATTGGCAGTGACTGGCTGTTTCTGATTTGAAGTCCATAAACTTTTATGATGGATAGATGCACTTTTATGATGGATAGATGCACTTTTATCATGGATAGATGCACTTTTATGGACTTAAAAACAGAAACAGCAATTCATTGCCATTTATAAAGCTTGGAAGAGCCAAGATGTTTTTTAATATAACTGATTGTATTCGTCTGAAAGAAGAATGTCATATACACCTAGGATGGCTTCAGGGTGAGTAAATCATGGGCTAATTTTCATTTTTGTGTGAACAATCCCTTCACTTCTTAGAATAGACTGTGGATACTGATCATAGATTGAAGTGCGTAGTGCTGGTTGTTCATGCAAAAACGTGGTTGAACTCGCCTTATGCCATATTTACAATGCAAATGTGGCACAGAAGCGCCTCTGAGGTGAACAAGAACATCCACTTAGCAGAACAGAAAACAATATGCAAGCGTAAACGTAGACAACAAGAGGACAAGCCACAAACTCAAACTGAAGGCTTAAACACAACCACGGAAATGAGAACTAAACCAGACACAGACAACCATAGAAACGACAACTCAGGAAACAGGAACTAAGAAACGTGAAACTAACACACTTAGGGTGTGTGCACACTTCGCTTGGTCCGATGTGGTGACAAATTGGGTATTCCCTCAAATTGTCTCCGTTAGGAAATAAAAGTGATCCCATTTGCTCAAATTACTTTTAATAGGTACTCTCTTTAGTTCCTGATTACAATTCCTTCAAAAACATGTTTTAATAAAAGTTGTTTTAACTATGGTATAGTGTGGGGTGACCAAACGTCCTCTTTTGCCCGGACATGTCCACTTTTTACATACTGTCCGGGGGGATGGGGGTTTTCACTGTTTGTCATGGGACCATTAAGTGTGTACTTTAAATTGACTGGCGTTTGTCTTTGCACACAAAACATATGAAACCGGCTTCAGCCTCGCCCCGTGTTGTTATAATCAGCCCGTTCCTCAGCGGCTCCAAGCAGAGAGCACGTCAGAAAACAGAGGTGTGTGTGTGTGTGTGTGTGTGTGTGTGTGTGTGTGTGTGTGTGTGTGTGTGTGTGTTTCGGTCGGGATCTGTGTAAAGCAGAATGCATGACCTGCAAAGCTGGCACGTACGTGTCGGTGTCAGATAAAGGTGCTAGCGACCTAGAAGCCCACATAAGGAAAGTACAGGCTACAAGAGAACATCAGGAGGATTGAAATAGGTTTTTACTGAAATAGTGTATTTTAACCTATGGCCATGAAAAGAAACAGTGTCATGTAAAAGTTGTTAAAAGCTAAACTATTTTTTTTTTATATTATTCTATTGTTGCGGGCCAAACGTTGAATGGATAGGATGTATTACTTTATGTATTAAAGTATGATAACATTAACTACGCCTCCCCAAACCACGCCCCATCCATCATCCACGCCCCACTCCTTAACCACGCCTTCCCAAACCACGCCCCACCCCTTAACCACACCTCCCCAAACCACGCCCCATCCATCATCCACGCCCCATCCCTTAACCACGCCTCCCCAAACCATGCCCCACCCCTTAACCACACCTCCCCAAACCACGCCCCACCCCTTAACCACGCCGCCTCAAACCACGCCCCATCCCTTAACCACGCCTCCCCAAACCATGCCCCACCCCTTAACCACACCTCCCCAAACCACGCCCCACCCCTTAACCACGCCTCCTCAAACCACGCCCCATCCATCATCCACGCTCCACCCCTTAACCACGCCTCCCCAAACCACGCCCCATCCATCATCCACGCTCCACCCCTTAACCACGGCTCCCCAAACCACGCCCCATCCCTTAACCATGCCTCCTCAAACCACGCCCCATTCATCATCCATGCCCCACCCCTTAACCACGCCTCCTCAAACCACGCCCCATCCATCATCCACGCCCCATCCCTTAACCATGCCTCCCCAAACCACGCCCCATCCATTATCCACGCCCCCACCCCTTAACCACGCCTCCTCAAACCACGCCCCATCCATCATCCACGCCCCATCCCTTAACCATGCCTCCCCAAACCACGCCCCATCCATTATCCTCACCCCCACCCCTTAACCATGCCTCCCCAAACCACGCCCCATCCATTATCCACACCCCCACCCCTTAACCACGCCTCCTCAAACCACGCCCCATCCATCATCCACGCTCCACCCCTTAACCACGCCTCCCCAAACTACGCCCCATCCATCATCCACGCTCCACCCCTTAACCACGGCTCCCCAAACCACGCCCCATCAATTAACCACGCCTCCTCAAACCACGCCCCATCCATCATCCACGCCCCATCCCTTAACCACGCCTCCCCAAACCACGCCCCACCCCTTAACCACGCCTCCCTCAAGCCACGCCCCGTCCTCTTTTCTGAAAACTAAAATATGGTCACCCAAGTATAATGACCAGTAATGTCTGTATTAGTTAGCGTATGTACTAGCATAGCATACAGATTATACAGTTTATACACACAGTTGCTCTTACCGTACATGTATTCACAATCATCTTTAATGCAAGTATGAGTTCAATTGTGTTAAATGTCAAAATATTTCAGTTATAAAAAGAACTAATAATAATAATAATAATAATAATAGCCTAAGTGAATAATTGAACATTACATAATGAATTAATAGTTTAATCAAGTGAAAGAAATGACGTAATCCTTCTTATGTACTTAGTATTATCATTAACTGATAGTTGATGGAGATCCGATTTCGCAGAAGGACCTGATTTGTCACGACACCTGACCAAAAAAAACATTTAGTCCTGGTCCCTTTAGCGTTCACATTGGCATTTTAACACCGAACCTTCACCGTTCACAACCTGATTGGTCGGTTTGATGACGTATATTTCGCTACAGAACTCACTGAACATCAGAACAATGCTGTGTTCTGGGATAAATGCGCTCGCTGTGTGTGCGTAGCTACAGATGATGGTATTCTGACCAGCTGAGAACTCGTGAAGAGTTTATAAAGTGTGTAAAGAGTCAAAACAGTGTCAGGAATCCATCAAAGCAAAGAATGCCGTAGAAGTGCGGCACAGGGTGTAAAATCTCGCCGCTCTTTGCTTGTTTGGGAAAATTAAGCTCTAAGAACATAGGAACTCCAAGGCACTCGAATTATGTTAAAAAAAGTTTAAAAGCCTTTATTTTATTCATGGCTTTATATTCATTAAATTTTGTGACAGGTACACCTACACGTTATGGCTTTACATGCCTTCGTCAGGGTGTGTGTAACAAACAACGTCTCAGGTTCATTTTTAACAGCAGTTAATTAGTCAAATTACAAACACCTGGTCGCTCTGTGTCAGGAGACCTAAAGAGAGAGAGAGAGAAAAAAAAGAAAAAAAAATACAAAGAGCATATCCTACACGAGCATATCCAACATGATACACAGCCGAATCAAACAACACAAAAACGAATAATAATAATACAAAATTACACCTAAACCAATATCATAATTATCATTTTTTATACCAAATCATGCACTCTAATGGACAACATCACGACTATGATGAAAAAAAAACGGTTTGATTGAGGGTTCTGTTCTTTTAAGGGTCGCATCTTGTGACATCATGTCCTGTTTTTGGTTCGTTTACATGTGTATGGTCCGCGTTGTGTTCATATTTCATTCGAACCGCACCAGATTTGATTTAGAAGCGGATCGAGTCTCATCTCTTCAGCGTTTAGATCCTCTTGTTCGGCGGCTCCAGGATTCAGACGTCAGTGTTCACTGTTATTCGGATGAACTGAGAGTTTGCATATATATATATAATTATTATTATTCTTTTTTTTTTTCTTTTTTTTTAGGTTTTCCTAAAAACCTAAAAATATAAAAAAAAATATATAAAAGAATATGGTAATTTCAGGCCTGAAAACTTCAAGTGAGTCAAAGAACATACTTTTGAACAAAATCTGGTGTTCTGAAGTTTGTTTCAGTCGTTTAAAACTGATGGTCAGGGCAAACTTCTGTTCAGCATCTTCAAACTATTGGTCCATGATTAATGTGTGTGTGTGTGTGTGTGTGTCTCTGAGACTCCTCCTCCTTTGAGCTGTAAATCTTCATCTGGTTCAGACGCGAGGAAACACATGAACGCACTGGAGAGCCGCTTTATGGTTGAAACTGAATTGTAATTATAAATTAAATTCTGATTCCTGAAATGAAGAGCTTTGCAACACTGAGAGTCCTTGTCAAACAGAAACAGATCAGGCTACATGTTACAAATAGATTGTGGTTATTGATCGTGGATTGAGGTGTGTAGTATGGAAGCTTGTTTCCACCACAGAATAAAACATTTTAAAAGATAATTGCGACTTTTTATCTCACAATTGTGTTTACATCTCACAATTGCGACTATATCTTTTCTGAGATATAAACTCACTTTTGGATAAACACTTCTTTTTTTTTTTACCTCAGAATAGTTTATATCTCACATTTCTGACTTTATAACACGCAATTCTGACTTTATAACCCGCAATTGGGAGACATAAAGTCAGAATTGGATGATATAAAGTCGCAATTGCGTGTTATAAAGTCAGAATTGCGTGATATAAACATGCAATTTTGAGAAAAAAAAGTCAGAATTTCAAGAATATTTCTCGCAATTGCGAGTTTATATCTCATAATTCTGACTTTATAACCTGCAATTGCGACTTTATATCACGTAATTCTGAGATAAAAAGTCAGAATTGTGAGATTAAAAAGTCGCAATTACCTTTTTTATTTTTCACTCTGTGGCGGAAACAAGCTTCCATAGAGTAATGCTGGCTATTAATGCAGAAACATGGTTGAAAACATCATTAGAATAAATCTAGTGTGTTGAATGTATTTGATATGTAACGATGTTTCTTCTCTCTTCATCAGCGTATTTCGGCGCCTCGTTTAACAGCTTCATCCACGTGCTGATGTACTCGTATTACGGGCTCTCCGCCGTGCCGGCCATCAGACCGTATCTGTGGTGGAAGAAGTACATCACTCAAGGCCAGCTGGCAAGTGCACGCTTTACCACATTCATCTCTCTCTGGCTTTCACTTCATTATAATAACAAGTGCTCTGCTGTAATGGAAGATGTGGTCACTGCTACGAGAGTCTAATAGCTGAAGCAATCATCCTCAGACAGACTTTATAATCAGTGGTGTGCAAAGCTTTTTCAGAAGGGTTAACTGTTCACTAGTAAGATGTCCTAGTATGATTTTAAAGAAAATAATGCTTGAAAAATAATATACACTACCGTTCAAAGGTTTCAAATGGGTCAAGATGTATCAATAATACAGCAATATTGTGAAATATTATTACAATTAATAACGGCTGTTCTCTATGTGAATATATAGTAAAGTGTAATTTATTCCTGTGATGAAAGCTGAATGTTCAGCATCATTACTCCAGTCTTCAGTGTCACATGATCCTTCAGAAATCACTCTAATATGAGGATTTGATGCTCAAGAAACATTTATGATTATTATCACTGTTGAAAACAGTTGTGCTGCTTCATATTTCTGTGAAAAACGTGACCCTTTTTTTCAAGATTCGTTTGATAAATAGAAAGTTCAAACGAGCAATAGTTATTTAACTCTTTCCTCGCCAGTATTTTTTTAAAAAGTTGGCCATTTTCACAAAACTGAATATCAGATATGCTCTTAAATGTTTGATCGTGTCATTTTACATATGCATATGATTACATTTGCTATCGCCTGTTTCTGCCTCTTCTTCCCCTGTGTTTTGATCAGGAGATTCTGCACTCTTTCAGTAGATGTGTAATAGCGCCCCCTGCAGTATAACAGTGGAAACACGGATAGCTGGAGAACTCCGTCAGTGGCGGGGAAAGAGTAGCCTGGGAAAACCCAGACAACTTCCGGGCAAATTTAGATTTGCTCTGCAAGTAGTCTGGCAAAGAGCCCATTAAAGCCCATTTCTAATCCGTCCAAATCGCGGCACCAATCAGAAACGTTGTGGCGGGCTTTACACGATGACGATCGCTCTGATTGGTTTTTGGTCTATCCAATTGCGCCCAGAGGCATTTGAGCGACGTCCGTTGGTGAAGCGCACCAACTTTTAAATGCATTATTATATTCAAACTGCAAACACATGAGGACAGGCTCCATGAAAGACCCACTGGCAGATGAACGCGCTACTACATTTCTCTCCGAAACGGTAGGAAATTAAATTAGATTTAATAGAGGATTTTAACTGTGACACGATGATTGACAGGGCAGTTTACATGACGGGATGCACGCGACAGATCCGTCCGATAAAGATGACGAAGTAGTATGTCCCAAAGCTTGCCTACTTTTCTGCTACACATTCAAAAGTAAATACATTTTCTTCACAAAAAGAGTACATATGGCATAGTGTAACTTAGGCGAATTGGGACGCAGCATATGTCTTTACACATGACGATCGCTCTGATTGGTTTTAGGAGTTTTAGGTCTATCCAACTGCGCCCAGAGGCATTTGAGCGACGTCCGTTGGTGACGCCCCTTTGGAAATGAGTTATTAATGAAGCTTTGCCAGACCATAACTCAGTTACTACTGAGAATGGTCTGGTTTTAACCAGGCTAGGGAAAGAGTTAAATTGGAAATCTCTCGCAACATTATGAATGTCTTTTGATCAATTGAATGCATCGTTGCTGAATAAAAGTAAAAAACAAACCTTTTGAACGGTAGGGTATAGATTATAATGGTTGCATTTGCCAGAATTGGGACTTTTTTTAAAAAGGAACTGAATGCATGCAATCTTAGTTTAGCTAACTTAACCTAACGGAAGAATCAATGACTGATTGCTGTTTTCTCTCAGGTCCAGTTCGTCCTGACCATGTTCCAGACATCTTGTGCTGTGGTTTGGCCATGTGGGTTCCCAAACGGCTGGCTGTATTTCCAAATCTCTTACTGCATGACTCTTATCTTACTCTTCACAAACTTCTACATACAGGTAAACAAGTTCTCATTTTGGCATAAAGAAAGAATATAATGGAGCGAATGTAAAACGTTCCCTTTCTTTGCTCCACAGACCTATAAGAGACACGCGGGATCTCGGAAGACCGATCACCCGAACGGATCGATAAACGGCCACGCTAATGGCGTAACGTCCAACGAGAAGGTGAAATACAGGAAACCACGCGCGGATTGACGGTCCCGTCGCTGATATCAACGCAGTAGAAGAGCTACATGTATGTGTGTCATCTTACCGCGCTAAAGCCATTTAATCCTTAAGAGACTCCTTACATGTTTGCACACTGCAACTTCATGTTATTCATATTGAATCCAAAAAATTAGGAAAAGAGAGCTACAATTAGGGTCCAAGTTAGTACGTCTCAGGCGTCTAGAGTATTTTTGTTTTTCATATATTTTTCTTGAAATATAAAGACGGCTAACCTTATTACTGTACTCATTTGCACTGGTGTTTTCACTTAACTTGTTTGTAGACATAGAGTTTACCAAATATACAGCGGTATGCCACACACACACATTTATAGCCTATGCAATGTGTCTTTACAGTACAGACAGATGATCTTACGGTCAATAGATGATAATACGAAACAGTCAGGAGAATTTATGGAAGATAATCAGTTTTATTGACTGTTAATTGATTGTTTAGTGAATTACAGTAAGTTTACAAAAGAAAATGGACTGTTTATTTAGTGTTAACTCTGATTTAGCATAGTTTGTTGTTAGCGCTGTACTGGACAGGGGAATCTCATTAAAACATATCCATTTCATTCCAACTTACACATTTATTGGTGTTTCTCACTATTCCCATCCCATTTTTTTTTTTTTTAAGTATTACAGTAAAAGCTTTACTGTAACATGTAATGACTAAGATTATTTGGTGACATTTTACAACAAGGTTACAGTAGTTAACTACATTAACTTTTAAAGCATTTATTAATCTTAGCTAATGCTCATTTTCAACATTTACTAAATCTTTATTAAAATCCAAAGTTGTATCTGTTAATATTATTCACTGGCCCTGAGCTAAAATGACCAGTTGCATGTTTGATGAGTAAATACTGAATCAAGCGTATTGCTCATCGCTAGTTAATGCATTAACTAACGGGACCTTATTGTAAAGTCTAACAGATTCTTTCCCTTCTTCCCAAATGTGGTCAAATTTCATAAACACAGTCACAACTTTAATAGTTGTAGATTTAGGGTTGAAATATTAGCCAGGCATTGAGATTGATCACTAATATATACTTGTTTGTTGTATATTAAACTGGCGTCTGCAGATATCGGTGTCCGTCTAATGTCTCTTCTGTTTTAACCGGCTGTGAATAGATTACTTTTTATTTTCTGGTGTCAAAAATGTCATAATGAACCCGCAGTTCAGCATGTCGCTTTAGTGAACAAACTGCTCGCGCTGTAACGACGGCACGTGCATTAGCTCTGAAACACGTTCCTGTGAGGCTGCGTGAAATAGACTTGTGTCGTTTCGTGAAGGAAATGAGCACAACTCAGTCTTGAGTCACTGAAAACATGAAATCAACATGTTTCGACAGGTTAACGCTCTCTGTGCCAGCATTCCAGACATTGTTAAGCAACGGTTACTTTGTTTGTTTGTTTGAACAGTTTCCTCAATCCAGCCGGCTGATTCTTTGTCATTTAAGTGTGTTAAAGGTAAACCACTAGCATTGAACCGCAGGAAATCAATACTTGTGTAACATTGATGTGTCATTAATATATCCTTATCAGTTATTGCTGTTAATAAACAGGCCATTCTCTCTGTTAGTGTCCAGTTTAGTTGGAAAAGTGATATCTTGCATTAACTGTGCTACTTCTCTGATAAACAATGTAATGCTGTTAATTGATGCTTTTGGTCCCATCCAACGTACAAGATAACATTTGCTATTAATACAGAAGAGAATTAATGAGGTGTATCACTGAACTATTAATACGGGAATGGTTAACAGACACAATAAAGTGATTTTTATTTGGAGATAAATTTGTGCCAGTGTTTGATTTCAGGTATTTGAAACCTTTTTTTTACACCAATTCAACTATTATAAAAAGCTTCTTGCCGACAGTACAAATAAATGCAATCAATTGGAATAAAAATAGAAAACACAAATAAACAGTAAACAAATTAATCCTTATTAATCTAGCAATATTAATCCGCAGTTATCATAACGTGGTGTCTGCTTACAGCGAGTGCTAATAGTCTGCTTTGTTGGCGGAGGCCGTTCACACTGACTCCTCCCACCATTGTCTGATCGAGCCGGACAAAATCACAAAAGAAATCCTGCTGAGAACAGGATCAGCATGTGAGTGGATGGAGGTGAGGTCACTAGTGGGCGTTCATGGATGACATTTACGGATGTTGTAGACACCGAATCCTTTTTTTAAGGGAAAAGACTAAATCGAAATGGAATCAGTGCATAAAATGCTTCATATCAGAGATTAATGAGAAACAGCGTTTCTCATTTTTTCAAAACAATGTTTTGCCATCGCTGCTACTTTATCTGTGGCGAAAGTGCAAACGCTGGTCAGTCTGGGTTCACAAAACCATTCAGTCAGCACAGCAAGTCCCACTGCATTTACACAGAGACTACATAAATTACTCTCAGAAAAAAAGGTACAAAAGCTGTCACTGGGGCGGTACCCTTTCAAAAGAGAGCATATTAGTACCTTAAAGGCACATATTGGTACCAAAAGTGTGCAAATTAGTTCCTAGATGGTACATTGTAACCTTTTTTTTTTTAAAGAGTACCGTCCCAGTGAAAGCTTTTGTACCATTTTTTTCCGAGAGTACAGGGAAGTTGCTGAATAACTTCTCCATCTTGCCAGTAACTCCACCACAGGATGTAGCGGCTAACGTTAGCATAAAAACATGATATTGATCATGCAACTTGTTTTTTAAATGTTTTAGTCTAACGTCTTTTAAATCTTATTCCTTGTTTCAGGATGTTCAGAAAACATTCAAATGTAATGTTCCCGTAATGTCTGCAACATTTTAAAATGGAATGTTCCTTCAACATTCACACATCCATGGAATAACTTTTTTTTAAAACATTCAGAAATAGGCAAATGTTTTCATAACTTAATGGGAATGTTAGCAAAATGTTCTTAGAGCATATTTTTGTTAGCTGGGTATATATATATATATATATATATATAGACATAGATAATACAATCAGACATATGTAGATATAAAGAACATATGTAGAGTTTTGAAATGATTCAACCCCCATTGTAAATCAGGTTTATTGGCACGAATATAAAGACTTTCAGCAGTTTGCAATGAATTGTATGGACCACCCATTGGCCCAATGACGGAGTCCAATGGCCTGGGCGAAAGTATAAAGCGTGTATGTCTTTTCAGCGCTCCAGTGAAGTTCACTTAATTTATTGGAATTTAGTTTCACTATTACTTTAGCTCTACGCTTAATCTGACTCCAATTTCAAATGATAATCAAATTTAGATTGTGTTTCTGATTAGAAAAGTCATAATATAAATTATGAATTAATTTAGATCTTTGATTATTCTGAGCATCTCATAATTTCAAATATTCGTTCATTAAGGGCCCGGTGTCGCTTTGAGACGTCAACGCCGCGAATGTGCGCTCACGATCACAAACTAGCCAGTTCTGAAATAGTCAGAGGATGCAGTGCAACTATTTTACCCTAAGCGGCCGCTCACTGCTGACTCATAACAATGGTCTTTTTTTTTTTTTATAGTTGCGAGCTTGCAACGTGCTAAGTCAGTGATAGTCAGAAATCTGAAGGTCTCCTTGATGTGCCCCATGCTCCATTCATAGTGCCTTCGGTTTGATCTATCCTGGACATAGATTTGCGGAAACACCAGACTGCACTTAATCTACTAGTAAATAATGATTTCTGGAAAAATGGAGAATAAATCAAGATGTAACATTTATTTGTCAGGTAAATGTATCATGCCAATTACACAAGTGATTAAAAGCCAATTCATAAATGTAATGTTTAGTAAAATTGCTGGAATTGCCTTAAATGACCTTAGCGAGGTGTACAGGGTCAGATGTGTGAGGAAGGCTAAGGCTATCATTGCTGACCCTTCTCACCCCTTGTGCCAAGAGTTTTTACTGCTTCCTTCCGGGCGTCGTTATAATGTTCCACGGGGTAACACCAACAGGTTCAAAAAGTCCATGATCCCAAGAGCGATTAGTCTTTTAAATGAATCAGTATATTTAATGTATTATTTTGTTATGTGTTCTTTGTTTGGTGTTGATGGTATTTTGTATGTGACTGCTGGCTGTAAACTAAATTGCCCCATGGGGGATAATAAAGCTAAACTAACTAACTGAATAATAAATACATGACATCAATTACTCAAAGATGACTCTAAAAGTAAGCAATGCATTCCTGACAGAGACACACAGTGGTGTGTGAGTGTGTCCAACAGGAAAACACTGAAACATCACTGTATGGGGGATGATCCTGGTTAAAGGGTCCCAAAGACTTCTCTGTCACCTACCCTTAAATACCCAGACCAGAACAAAAGGGTTGTACCAATATTTTGGGGTCAATCCATGTACCCCAGGGAGTAAAACCTGGTTTCGGGAGATATCTTGAAGACACATCACCCAGAGAGGAGAACAGGATTCTCCTAAGTTCTCAACCTTTCTCATTAAACCAATGACTGCAATGAAATTAAGGCCATTTTACCAATCGCACTGAGACACTTAAAATGATACCAAACATGAAAAGGAAAAACAATAGATTCACAAGATACATCATATGTGATATATAGACATTCTTAGTGAACTTTTGGTGACTTGACTCGAGGGGGGAGGAAGGGTGGAGGGAGAGGGGGATGCAGAGAAAAGTTTAGGACAAGACAATGTCCTGTGATCTTTCTTTGCGATCCTGTGTCCAGGGTGCGTTTTATTGCTTTATTGCACGGTGAGTTTTGTCTTAGCCGGAAAATCAATCCTTACAGAACAAATCAAACATAAGGCAATGAAATGGCTCTGTTTCAAGTGGTTTTCAAAATTATTCAACCTCTTCATGGCAAGCATCTTTAGTTCTTGGTAGAACAGTTCTGACCTGCTGCAAACGAGATGTATAACCAGACAGCAGCGTTTCTGAGGAATCTCAGCTCATTCCTCATGAGCAATGGCCTCCAGTTCAGTAATATTCTTGGGTTTGCGTTCTGCAACCGGCGTCTTCAAATCCCACCAGAGATTTTCTATGGGGTTCAAGTCACTGGCCACTGTAGAATCCTCCAGAACTTCTTCTGAAACCAAGCATTGGTGGAATCTGAGTTATGCTTGGGATCATTTTCCTGTTGGAAGGTCCAATGACGCCCAATCTTAAGCATCCTCACTGACGGCATGACGTTTTCTCCTAGGTTTCCTGATACTTCAGTAAATCCATCTGCTCTTCCACACACTGCCGGTTTCCAGTGCCGGAGGATGTAAAGCAGCCGCAGAGCATCACGAGCCCCACCATGCTGAACTGTAGACAGTGTTCTTTTCAGCATATGCTTCAATCTTCTTCCTTCCAGTATACCACTGATCCATATGGCCGAAAAGTAAAAAATCACATCATCGCTCCACAGAACAGAATCTCAAAATCTCTGTGGCTTATTTATATGATTTTGATCAAATTGGAGCCAACTTTTCTTGTGCTTTTGGTCAGTAGTGGTGTACATATTGGAGTTCTGGCATGCGTTTACTACGAGCCTTACTGTACAGCTCAAACCTTTTGCACCAGGTCTTTTGCATTCATTTGAGGGTTTTTCTGAACCAGCCTTCTCATAAACTTGGTTGCAGCCGTTGACAGCTTCTTTTTTTCTGCCATGTCTAGGTAGTGTAACCACTGTTCCTTTAACTTTGAAGGGTGATGATATCTTCTTAGTCACTTAGTCACTTACTTAGCCAGTTCACATATTTCATGTTTTCTAGCTCAAACACACCTGTTGCAGCTAATGAAGCCCTTGATTAGTTGCATCAGGTGTGCTTGAGACAACAACTGTTTTCAACTTGCAGATTTGTGCTACTATGAGGGATTATTTTCAGGGGGTTGAATAACTTTGAGACTGCAGAGGTCATTAAAAGTTGCATTTTCATTTGAATTTGAAAGCCTACATCCCTACTCGTACTCAGGAAAGGGAGGAAAATGAGAACCGGGTATATCGCAGTGTGCCCAGAAACTTTAATCTCCCCAACTTTAAACCCCAAGGGAGTCACAGGAGAGCTTAAGCCCTACTTAAAAACTGGGGGAGAACGCAGCTCATACCCTGCCTTGAGCACTCTACCTAAGATCTGCTATATCTAGCGCTTTGTCATTATCTTTTAGCACAAGACCATAGTATTTGACATAACAATGAGGGTCACCCCGCAGGTGAACTTCCTCTACTTGTTGGCATTGTAAAACCAGGCCACATAAGAGCACCCATTAAAGGGGACCGACATCCCTACTTGAAAACCAGACAGCAATTGGGGAGTGACGTAAATTAAGTAGAGAAAATCAAAACAGCCCTCTAGACCCAAGGGCCATCCAAAGGGGAGATATGTCCCAGACAAGAGAAAGGCAGTCTGCTTCTTTAGTTTTCCATTAGCTCTCATGCAGCATAAGCCAACCCCAAGGAGGCCGCGGGAGATAATGCCCTACATTACTAAGATAATGTATCACTTGTACTGTGCTTAACTGGTTTAAATCTTACCTCACCGATCGTTCCCAGTTTGTTGTCTTGGGAAACAACAAATCTGAAATTGGACAAGTCCGCCATGGTGTTCCTCAGGAATCTGTCCTGGGTCCCATATGGTTTAGTGTTTATATGCCTCCTTTGGGGCAAATCATTAGGAAATATGATTTGAGATATCACTTTTATGCTGATGATACTCAAATTTACATCAGCTCCAAATCTGATCCTACTATCACCTTTAAAATTCTCTCAGAGTGTGTGCAGGAAATAAAAACGTGGATGCACCATGATTTTTTTTAAATTAAATCTTCCAAGACAGAGATTTTACTCATTGGCACACCTGCGGCTATTCACAAAGGGAACATTTTTAATCTGATTATGGATGATAGTGTTTTATTGCCATCTTCTCATGCTCGTAACCTTGGTGTGATCTTCGACACTCACCTAAACCTAGACTCGCAGATTTAGAGTATTACAAAATCTGCATTCCATCATCTCAGAAACATTGCAAGAATTAGGCCCTACCGTACTCTACCTGACACTGAAAGGCTTATTCATGCATTTGTTACTTCCAGTATTGATTATTGTAATGCACTATTTGTTGGCTTACCTGCTAAATCAACAAACCGGCTGCAGTACATCCAGAATTCAGCAGCATGTGTTCTTACATATACTTCATCACATCAGCACATTACAGGCGTGCTTTATAGTTTGCATTGACTTTCTGTTCATTCGCGTATTGCCTTTAAAACTCTCACACTAACATACAAATCTATGCATGGATTAGCCCCTTATATCTATGACTTAGTCAGCCTGTACGCACCTTCCCGTTCCTTGCGGTCATTCGCCTACTCTTCAGCAGCCTCCCTGTAGATTAAACTCTGGGGGAGAGAGCTTTCTCTGTTGCTGCACCCATGTTATGAAATCACTTGCTCTTATTGTTAGAGATGCTCCCACATTAGTCAGTTTCATGAAGTTGTTAAAAACTCATCTTTTTAAAATTGCTTATATGGGCCATTCTACAGAATTGGTGCAAAGTCAGAGTTGGAAACATCTTGAAATTTTTTTGTTTTTTCCCACAAATTTTGCATGTATGCAAATTGTATAATATCCAAGGTATGCTTTTCTAGTAATTGTGCAGTTAATTCTCATATTGTATTTTCAGAAAATGCTGGAATATTTTCCTTCTCCCCAAATTTGTCACTACCGAAACACAATATTAAATAATTTATTAAGAAGGCTTATAATGACCTATTAAGATTTTGTTTACATCTACCTTATAAATATATATTTTTTCTATTTTTAAAAAACATTTTTACTGGTTAAATCAATAAAGATTATAATTTTAATAATATTTTAAGTGTGATTTATAAGATTTGTTGTATTTTGAACCCAATCTTTCTTTGTAGAAGGCATAAAGTTTATCGTACTGATTTCAAAGTTAAGGATTCATTAGTATTAATATGCATTGAACCAAACACTATCATAACATCTTAGTTGATAATTCAATATACTTTATTTTTGACAAAACATCCCATGTTACGGTAGTGACTGCACATTTTTGGTAGTGACAGTAATGTTTTGGTAGTGACCACAATAATTAGTTTGCCATGGCTGAATCAGACTGTCCACATTTTATGTTAATATAAATAAATAACTATGATGCACATATGCAGTCAGTACATATAGCAGACACACATCTGACAGTAAATATCTTATAAGAACACCTAGAGCTATTCTATATTTTGGGTCTTGAGGTGCAAGTGAGAAGAGGTATGCTCATAGATTTTTCTTCCTAAAAAAACAACAACTTACAATGTAGACTCAGAACCACTTTGTTTTATTTTCACATTTTCAACATTTTGTTTATGAGTCATTCAGATAAATCTCCAGAACCACTGAACTCTGTGTGTGTGTGTGTGTGTGTGTGTGTGTGTGTGTGTGTGTGTGTGTTTACATAATACATTAATTTCAGAATAATTTTCCTCATTCAGATAAATCTCCAGAACCACTGAACTGTGTGTGTGTGTGTGTGTGTGTGTGTGTGTGTGTGTGTGTGTGTGTGTGTGTGTGTGTACTGGTGTCTGATCACCCTCACTGGAAGTGCTAGGTGGTGTGGAAGCCCTGCAAAATGTCTCCATCTCTTTTTGTCTTTTCACCATCATCCTGTGTCTTTTCTGTCTTTTCCTCCATGCTTTTCTGACATGTCTTTGCTCCCTGTCAGATAATTCACTGAGACTCTTCAACTTTCCTTCTTCCCTTCGTTTCTTATTTCTTTCATTTTCTTTCCTTAAGTATTCCTCGTACTTCACTGGGTCTTCCCTCAACCTTTGTTTGTATTCTCTCTGTCTCTCTGTTGTAGTTTTTCTATTTTTTTTAGGCATGTTGGTGTTTTATGTCATTCTCCTTGCCAAGTTAATCATAGAAATTAACATTACTGACAACAACCTTACACCTAAGCTAGTATCATGGACTGCAACCTTAAGTAATTGTAACCTCATCACATTACAGAATTTTAACAGAATATTGCATTCTAAAACACTACTAAAACATACTACAGTAGTAATTATTTGCATAACTGTACTAAAATGTAGTTTATTCCTCCAAATAAAGGATTATGTGTTCCCTTTTGTCACTACCAAAACAATGTCACAACCGAAACTTCAAGAAAATGTTTCGGTTGTGACTGTTTTGGTAGTGACAATTTTAGATAACTTTTGAGCCTAGCTCGAAGATGCTAATCAGCACATGGTTAGCCATCACTGGTCAGAACAGTTGAACACATATAACAACTAAATTTTATGGAATAACATCCCAAAAAAAATTCTCAATAGCAGAAAAAATGAGTTTGGTAGTGACATTCCTTAAAGTTACACACAGATTTTTAGACTTTAGAACACATTTACCTCAAAATGATGGGATCAATCTACTCACCATATAGCACATGAGAGAGAGGGACACAGGAATATTTCCTGATCAAAAATGTAGGAGTGTGGTTAAAATCAGTCTCAGCCAATGGACTACAACATTCACTGTTTTGGTAGTGACATGAAAATGCGGGACATGTTTTTTTAGATAAAGTTTCATGATTTAAAAATAAAATATAAAATAAATATTTTTTTTAACTTCATTTTTAAAAAAAAAAAATATATATTTTTTTTAAAACAAGAATGGAAAAATTTGCAAAAAATTATTCAATATCATTTTCACAAGTTGAAATTTAGGGGTTAGGGTTTGGGACAGCCACCTCCTAATTGAAAGTAGCCCATAAATTATGATTTTATATATATAAAGCTTACTGATATCTTAAATATTATTGTGGGTTTCAATAGATAATTGAAGGATCTTAGTAAACATCTAAGATTTTAATAATTAAATGCTTTTCAAATGTGTTTTTTGGATGAGGGACAGCAGTTTGCACCAATTCTGTAGAATGGCCCATATAGACTGTCATAATTAGTATTTTACTGTGTTGTACTGTAATGATTATTTTTGTACTTCCGTATTTTATTTGCTCTTATTGTTTGTAGCGTTTTGGGTTTTAGAAAAGCGCATTATAATTTAAATGTATTATTATTATTATTATTATTATTACATATACCCCAGTACACTGGGGGAGAGCAGCTCAACCCTGAATAAAATATAATCACTTCTCCAGGAGCCGCTTTACTCCAGCGCTAACTATAGCATGCAACAGAAAACCAGGAGGGACGACCTGAAGGCAGTCTACCCTTACCTGTCCGATTCTTGGACATGGGTCATACAAGAGAGACCGTTAAATCACCCATCCCAAGGGAGAAGCATACATCTCTATTTCAAGACCTAACTGTAGTTGGGGAGGGAGGTAAACTAGGCAAATGAAATCTATACTGCCCTACATAACTCTATTCACCCTGCATCAACCCTAAGGGGGTATCTACCAAGCAACCTTTCATAGGGAAGTGTACAATTCTACTTTAGACCTAACATAGGGCTGAATATAGCCTAACCCTGGAAAAAGATACTTCAAGGTATCAGAGCAGAGCAAGAGAGATGCCAGAGACAATCCACCCACAACCCCGGATCAATGTCGCTCTCGCCTTAGGGGTGTGAAGGGTGTCCTCAGACATGTGCCTATGCTACCACCTAATCTAAAGTATCTATGCAGAAAAACGTGTCGGCATGCATAAGCCATCAAGCACTGCTCATTCTACAATATGAAACAAGCAATGGAGAGTGTTTTCACATTGCTCTTTTTCTTATAACTAAAACCTCCTCCATTTCTGTCTCGATTCGGCAATGGTTGCTTTCAACTCCTCCTTCAGGAGGGGGCCATGAAAGATAATGTAGAGTCTGTATTGCAAGATCCTCTTTATTCTATCAATCCGACCCTGGACCAAGGCCCCAGAAGAGCATGCTGAATCCCAGCAGTGCTCAACACCAGAAAAAAACAGCAAACACTTACGCTCTTAATGTTAGTCCATACTCTGTGCCTATCACGCAGGCCCATGAAGGCAGACCTCAGCATAAGCTGGAGGGGGCGGTAACACAACCTTCTGGCAGCTCTTGCTGAGCAGAATTCATGTCTGTCTTGCCTCCACATATGCCTTGACATGAGCCATACTGAAAAAGGATGCAGCACCAGGGGAGAGATGGCTTGCAAGCAGCTCTTCAACTGGTGAATGCATCACCATGAGTGCATCCGACTCTATCGAGAGCCAAGCGCTCGTGCAAACACTATATTCCTATATCTCGAAATCAACAAGAACAGAGATAAATGTATGAAAGAGAAGACCCAAGACACTCTTCTTCAAAATATTTAAAAAGCCTTTATTTAACTGGCTATATCACGGTAGAAAGACACGGGGGGGGGGAAGCAACCCATGCATAGAGGCACGAACAGCCTTCTTCAGGGTGTGCTTTCCAACCAAACAATTTCCTCTTTATGTGTGCTAATTAGAAACACCTGAGTGACACAATACATGCACATACAGAGAAAGTCCACTAGGTGGCTACATTGCAGATTGAATCCAAAGACAAAAAAATTATGATGAAAGACAAAAATACACAGAAAGCACATATCACAAAAAAGGATTGAAGTCTATTTGTTCATTCAACCCAGGATATACTGTGGCCTGTAGTTCATATATATAAAATGTTTCTCTCTGTGAAAGTAATTTTAATCGGTCACCACCCCGAATACTCTTTTTAATCGTTTCTAAACCCTCAACCATTAGGATTACTATTGTGCACATTTGGGAAGTGTTTTGCCATAGGTTAATCTAAATGAGCTTTTCTAATGGCATTTTTATGCTCCGATACTCTGTCTTTGAGACGTCTCTTGGTCCGGCCTACATAAAAGCATCCACATTTGCATGATAACCTGTATACCACAAAAGCAGTATTGCAATTAATGAATGCTTTTATGTTGTACATCTTATGTGTCTTGAAATTACAGAATTCTTTGCATTTTTTAATATTAGAACAATGATTACAAGACCCACATTTGTAAGTACCTTTTAACTGTCTGTAAAGCCAAGTAATCTGTTTTTTTGGCAGGGATGAACAGAGATAACTTCAGGGATAACACAAATCCATTATAATGATCGAATCAAGTTCCCTCGGGAGTCAAACATGCTCTAACACGGTGTTTATCTTACAAAGAAGCGGCTCCTGAAGTCAGAAAAGCTGATGATGTGTATTACAGTCACCCTTTTATACTTATGGGTGCTCCGCTTGTGGCCAATAATAAAATTAATAAAATTGGCGTGTTTGTCACACGTGCTTCAGACACCTGTCACACTGATGACGTTTCCCATAACATCAATCCAAGACGCAGTGTCAAAGTTCTGCTTCGAAAGGGAACAGTAGCATCTGAAAAACTGTATTAATGATTCATCCATTTAATGATTCATCCATTTGTAAGCTTTCTGAAGCAACCTAAAACTCTCAAAAAGAACAACAGTGCTACTACCAGGGTTCTAAATTAACACCCGCCAACCCGCCAAATGCGGGTTAAAATTCATTTTGGCGGGTGTTAATAAAAACTTACTAGCCAGTTTGGCCGGTGATGCATGAGGCATTACATGCAGGGATGTAGTGGAGGCTAAACTCACGTAAACGCCGTTTACGCACCTCCCAAAATTCGGAAATAGCATTTACCCACCTCCTGAGTGTGTAAATTGCGTTTATCCACCTCTAAATTTCACGCTTTTCCAGTGCGTGATCGCCGAGCGGTACATGATTCGAGCATTTGGCCCGTTAACGACAGAGCAGAACATTGAGCAGAGAGCGCAGCGCGCCGACACACACACACACACACACACACACTCTCTCTCTCACACATGGAAGAGAACGGCGCACACACGGAGCGGAAAAGACACGCTCGTGAAGTTACTAGCTGCTAGAGAACGAAACCTGATCGCCGAACATGGAGGGGCGGGACGGAACATTTTTGGTTTTATTTTTTTATTTTATTTTTTTTTTGCAAAATCGTCTGTTAATGTCGGCAGCCATTACACTTGTGGAAACTACAGTGCTAATTACAGAAACTTTTTTCTGAGTTTTCTTTAGCATAAAGTTTGCGAGAAACCATGGAAACGAACGGACACAGAAAACACAAGAAATAAGACAAACGGAGTTGGCTAGTAAAGTAGGTTAATATTAAAAGAAATGCGGCAGTGGTTGGGACAGACTTCTGGGGGCGAGAAGAGGAACGATGCAGGGGATGAGGAGAGTATCGACAGAGAAACTAAGAAAATAAAATGTAATGCCAAATGGCTGACGGGTCGTGAATGGCTAGTGTTTGATCACAATAATGTCGTCATGTATTGTCAGGATTGCCACATGTATAGCCTACTCAAAAAAAAAAAAAAAATTGGCTAGTGGATATTCTGATTGGCTGGTAACTTTAGAAAGTTACCAGCCACATTGGCTGGTGATCAAAAAAGTTAATTTAGAACCCTGGCTACTACTACCATGTTTTTTTTTATTTTTTTTATGGAAGCTTGTTTCTGCTTACAGGATAAAAAAATGGTAATTGCGAATTTTTATCTCAGAATTTAACATTTTTTTCTTGCATTTGAGTTTAAATCCCGCAATTCTGACCTTTTTTTTCTTCTCAGAATTGTGAGATAAACTCACAATTGTGGGAAAAAAGTCAGAATTAAATAAAAGGTAACTTTCAAAACTCTATTCAACACATCTAAATAATGTTTCGATGTAGATATATTCCCTTTCAGATATAGATTCGGTGGTCAGTGTGATGCATTTACAGGTTTAAACATTTGCTGGGTTACTGAAACTGACAAGATATATTCATGGGAGTTCTGGTCTTGGCTTATGCTCTGCTTCCTCATCTTCTGTTTTGGCTGTCAAGTCGTGGTGATGGGCCAAAAGTCTTTTACTGCGGTTAATCTAAAGAATTCTATCATCACTTCACTGTTTGGACTCCAAATCTCCCTCTTCAGTGACTTCTAGCCCTTTTTCAACACAGTTTTGCTTAACATAAGATCTGTGAATATTAAGGTGTCTCACTTGCCTGATTTTATTACAGACAACAACCTGGACTTTTGGCATAAACAAAATAATGGACTTTGTTTCTAATACAATTACTCCCCTGGGTACGGATTGTTTGATTGTCCTCCACTCTCGGGTAGAGGCGGATGTATCATTGAAAATTAGCATCAGCACTGTGTCTAAACCAATGTTTACTTTGAATGTCTTGTTGTTTTGAGTATCTCTGCCTTTCAATTTACTGTCATTTCAACAGACTCCATTCACTGTCTGAATTTGCCAATTTATTGTCTTTGTTGTGTTTTAAGTTTAAGAGAATACTTATTCTGGGATATTTCATTATACACACTGATCAAACTAATTCCACAATGGCCAAAGATGTGTTGGTGCTATTGGACTGTTTCAGTCTTACTCCGTTTGTAAAGGGCTCTACTCATAGCAAAGGTCACACACTAGACCTGTTGACTGCTAATGAGTTGTGTCCCAGCCTTCTCCTGTTGATATTGCTCTTTCTAACCATTTAGCTGTACTTTTCAACTTGGATTTATTATTTTCATGTGTAACTAGTCTTGCACTGTTAAGTTTCAAAAGTGGAAATCAACGGATCAGACCGTATGTGCAACTGCTGTTGTTTCATCATTCTCTGAATTGGGCCCAACGCCCTTAGATGAAGAACTTTAACAGCTAAATAATGTGTTGGCTACAAACCTGGATTTTTTTTGTTCCTCTTAAGATTTGTGAAAGAAAGTATGTTAGTACACTGACAGCCTCACATCAACTGTGTAATTATTCTTTTGAAATTTTTAAATGCCAGAATTGCTAATGTTCGCAATCAGGTTTCTTTGCTTTCTTCTCCAACTACTACCGTTCTTACTCCAGTTTGTCCAGTTTTTCGGGTGCTCTGTTTTCAAATTTTGTGCAACCTGACTTTGTTATAGTGGAAAACCACCACTTGCATGCTTGACCCCCTTCCTACTGTCAGATCTGCTACATCCCTACACTCAGTCAAGGTCACTTAGATCTGCTAATTCTGGACTATTGCAAGTTCCCAGGACAAGACTAAAAAATAGAGGTGATTGTGCCTTTTCTGTCATCGGCCCTAAACTATGGAATAGTCTCCCGGTTCATATCAGAATTGCCCCAACTTTATCTACTATTAAGTCTACTCTTAAGACTCATTTATTTTCTTTGGCGTTTAAAGGGGACCTATTATGTCCCTTTTCACAAGATGTAAAATAAGTCTCTGATGTCCCCAGAGTGTGTATGTGAAGTTTTAGCTCAAAATACCCAACAGATCATTTTTTACATCATGTTTAAATTGTCACTTTTTGGTGCTCAGAAAAACTCCGTTTTAAAAACCGTTTTAGTGTGTGCCCTTTAAATGCAAATGAGCTGCTGTTGCCGGCACAGGGGGCGGAGCCTCACGAGCTCACGCTCAGTGTCAGAACAATCTCATCTCACGGAAAGATGATAATATCAAAACAGAAACTCACAGTAACGGTGTTCATTTCGACCTGGAGTCGGACAATAATGCCTACAGAGTCAGAGTGCTGTATAGAGATGGAACAGGTATAGTTTCGTAGTTTAATTACGGTTATAACCTATTTGTCATTGCTTGTATGTATCCACTATTAATAGACTACAAGTTTTGGACCAGGTCCTAATGATGATCAAAAATATACTGATGAGTTTAATAAAGTTTATTGTACATCACACAAAAGATGAAGCGTCAGTTTTACTCCAGAAAATCACCGTAAGAGCTCAGTAAACACAGTATAAGAAGTGCATAAGTACATAAACAAATTTCGGTAGAGTTTAGGGAGCATTTTCTTTGAAAACAAAATAGTTCCACCTCGTCATCAGCGGCTGGCTCAGATTTCAGGAATAAATAGAGAGAGCTATGTGGATTAATACATCCAGCCACACAACACCTTCGCTTGGGAGACATCTCATCAGTACAGAAATGGCGGATGTGTACAACTCGCTGTGAACTCGATCAGGGCGGGTCTATGTTAAAACGGCAGTGTCTGTCAACACTCGTGGGCGGGGCCTGTGCTTAGTGACGTCACTAAAGCCGCATTCTGAAAACAGGTCGTTGGGAGACACTGCTGATGATTTATGGGGATTAATAAAAAAGGAGTGAGTGGATTTTTATCACTGCAGGGTGGGTGTGTATATACACACACTGCCAACACACATTTATGTCCAAACAGCATGCAAAAGTGAATTTTGCATAATAGGTCCCCTTTAATATATCTTGACTTGCTGTTACCTTCGTGTGTTACACCATTTTTTACAGCTTGTGTTTTATTCTTAGATTATTAGTAGCCTATTACTATTTTATTATTTTTTGTGTACAGCACTTTGGTCAACTTTGGTTGTTTTTAAATTGTGCTTTATAAATAAACATTGTATTGTATTGTACTGGTTTAAATCTTGTTTTTTGAGTATTTGTGCCCAAAAGTGCTTAAAATAATTAATGAACCCTTAAGTACTGGTGTTGTTTCAGCTGCATTAAAAATTGCTGCTGTTACCCCTGTACTTAAGTAGTGAAACTTAGATTTGCATATTTTAAATAACTACCGACCTATGCCAAATCTTCCCTCCCATGCAAACATTTTAGAATGTGTTGTTGTTAATAATCTCTCTGAGCAGTTTCAATCTGGTTTTTGAGAAATTCATAGCACTGAAACGACTCTGGTTACAGTGACTAATGACTTACTTTTGGCTTCTAAAGCTGGATCTCCTACTATTCTTATTCTCTTAGACATTAGTGCTGGATTTTACACTGTGAGAATAATATTTTTCTTAATTGCCTTGGTATTTCTGGCACAGTTTTAAACTGGTTTAGATCTTATTTGACGGGACACAGACAGTTTGTTACTTTAAGGATATACAGGTCTGAGATTGGACCAGTTTCTACTGGTATCCCACAGGGCTCAATTTTAGGACCCTTATTTTTTAGTCTTTATTTATTCCCGCTTGGCCAACTTTTACAAACTGTGGATATTAGAGTAAAGTAAAATAAAGTAAAATTTTAATGCAGATGATACGGATTTATATTCATTGTAAACATGGTCAAAGTAAGGCTGTTTCATTGCTCACTAAATGTATTTCTGAGATAAAATCATGGATGGATAATAATTTTCTTTGTTTAAACGGTGATAATACTGAGGTCATGCTCACTGGTTTTCCTCATCGGCTCTATAAGGCGTGCCAAACCCTTTTTTATCATTGATGGGTTTGTACTTGAGTTTCAGAAACAACTGAGGAATCTAAGAGTGATCTTTGATTCTTTAGTGACATTTGACCCCAAAATGTTGTAAAGAAATTTTTATCTTAGAGATATTGCAAAATTGTGTCCCATGCTATCCCTTTCAGTAGCAGAAAAGTTAAAATAATTTAGTTTTTTCCCTAATTGATTACTGTAATGCGCTAATTACTTACTAAGCATACTCTAAATAATCTACAGTATGTCAAAAAATTCTGCAGTTAGAATTTTAACTAGGACCAAAACGAGAACCTTTCAAAGGCGCTATGAAAAATAAAGTTATTATTATTATTCAGCGTGTTCATCAGTACCAGCAAAAGGTACAGTTTTTTAAAAGGTACATTAAATGTAACTTTTATTCCTCTAGCGCTTAAAAAAGAAAACACTTGTTTTGGTTGTTCTTTGGCTCTGCGTGACTGTGTGGATGAATATGTTTCATAGCTTTTACCAAATTTCAAATCCCTTCTCGCCATCTCTGAAAAGCCAAGCCAATGTTGATTCTTGTTTTATTACAAGCTCTGTCTCGTTCTCTTTTCTCCAGTAGACTCTCCTTTGTTCGGCGTTTGTTTAAAACAAGTGATTCTCTGGAGGTTGGAGATTTAGCGGCTCCAAGTCAACTTTTCTCTCTCGCTGTGACAACTAACCCCTGACACACACACACACACTCAACACACTGTGCAGATATTAACATAAATGAATACATAATCTCTGTATTACATACATAATACATTACATACATAGTCTCCAATGTCACCTCTCTCATGTTCGTCCATCCTTCTCGGGATCCACACACACACACACACACACACACACACACACACACACACACACACACACACACACACACACACACACACACACACACACACACTCAACTACCCCTGACCTCCCACACCAGACATGCGTTAAAACAGCCAGAGCAACTTTCCTCTATTCACGGATATGAACCAGAAAAATATCTCAAAAAAAAAGAAAAAAAAAGAAATATCTGAAAGAATTAGGTCATTTTGTGCAAACTTTTATTCTAATCTGTACAAATCTAAATATTGCAAGAACTCAGCATTGTCATTTTTTCAGTCTTTAAAGGCATTTAAACAATTTTAATACCTGAACCTAAGAAAGGCATTATTTTTATAGACAAGTGCCATCCAATTTGTCTGTTAAACTGTGATTATAAGATATTAGCTTTGTTACTTTTTGCATCTGCATCTCCTCTGCTAAAAGACTTAAAAGTGTTTTGGGCACAATAACAGATTGGTTAGCTCAGGTTTCATCCCAAAGAGGCATATTGTTAACAATATAGGCCTTTGTATTAGATTTGCTAGACTATGCTGAGCTGATTAAGGAGGAAAGCTTTATTCCTTTTTTTAGATTTTTACAAAGCCTTTGATTCCCCTGAACACAAATTTATTTTAAAATCCATGTACAAATTTGGCCTAGATGATTTCTTTTGGAAAACTGTCTGAATGTTATATAAAAATGGCAACTGCTCAATTAATCTTAAATCTGGTACCTCTCCATGGTTTGATGTGTTTAGAGGGGTTCTGCTCAACTTCTTACCTTTTTTTTTGAATAGTCAATTACAAGGGATTAATATATCTGATAAACATATTCTCATAATGATGATACTGTTGATCATATCAAAGTTTTCTCTAAAACTTCTGGTCTAACTTTTAATTTTGACTGCTTTCTATAAAGTCTTGTTCTGCCCTATCCCTGTACAATATTCCTGTTAAGTCTCAAGTGAGTTATTTGGGTGTAATTATTTGCAAAGATGACATTGCGAGAGGTAGAGTAAACATTGATCCTTCAATTTCTAAGGCAAAGAGAATGTAAATGTCCTGGCTCCAGAGACTTATCTCTAAGATGAAGGGCCCTCCTCGGCTAAGATGAGAGTATTCCTGCTCTTTCTTTGCATGTAGGCAAATCTAGTTGTGTAGAGGTTGACAGAATGCTTTTTGACTTCTTATGGCAACACAAGAGACATTATAACAACACATTCATAGTCATTAAAAGATTTGAACACGAGGGTCTAAATTTTCTTGTCTTTTCTTCTTTAAACAATATGTTTAAGATAAATTAGTTGAGGCAATTCTTGGAAAAACACAAGTTTAATGACAGGGAAACCATACTGTGGAATAATAAACTGCCTTATCAAAACTGCCTTTTCTTTCAAAGGTTTCAGAGAAGGTAGTAGTTGAGCAGCTGACAGCTTTTCTAAGTAACAATGAACTCTTGGATAAGTATCGGTCTGGTTTTAGAAAGATGCGCTCTACTGAGACTGCTCTCCTCAAAGTGTCTAATGAAGTACAGATGGCTGCTGACTCTGGAAGATACTCAGTATTGGTTTTATTGCATTTATCATCAGCTTTTGATACAGTGGACCACAAAATACTGTTGCATAGATTGGAAAAAGAGTTTGGTGTGGTTGCTTTAAAATGGTTTTCCTCCTACTGGAGTGACAGAACTTTTTCTGCATATGTAACTGGTATTACTGTCTGAAGCCGCTCAGTTCTTGAATGGTGTTCCCCAGGGCTCTGTCCTAGGTCCACTTTTGTTTCTACTCTACATTACCCCTCTTGGAAAAATCTTGAACCATTTTAACAATGTGTCATACCATTTTTATGCTGATGACATTCAGTTGTATTGCTCGTTCAATGATTCTGAGTTACACAAACTAACGCATTTATTGGATTGTATTTCTTGTGTTAAATCGTGGCTTGCTGGTAACTGTCTCCAACTAAATTCAGAAAAGACTGAAACCCTGATTGTAGCCTCAGACAATACAATTCCATCCATCCTTCAACATCTTGGTTCTCTGAGCTCCTCTGTCCAGAAATCTAGGTGTCTGGTTTGACCAACCAATGTCTTTGGACGGCCATTCTGGTCCTCTGGTCAGAAATTGTTTTTATCATCTAAGAATTATTGCAAAATTGAGGGAAGTTTTAACGGACTGATCTTGAGATGGTTATCCATGCTTTAATTTCTTCACGTTTAGATTACTGTAACTCTCTTTTTACTTTTTTTTAACAAATCTGCTCTAAATCGTCTTCAAATGGTTCGGCAAGGCTTTTAACAGGATCTGGTAGAAGGACACACATCACACCCATTTTGTCCTCCCTACACTGGCTAGCTATCAAATTTCGCATTGATTTTAAAATATTAGTTTTAACTTTTAGAGCTTTAAATGGTCAGGCCCCACAATACATCGCTGACTTGTTATGCACATACTCCCCAGGCCGTTCCCTTCGATCCTCAGGCCAGAGTCTTTTAATGGTCCCAAAGACTCGTTATAAAACCCGGGGAGATCTGTCCTTTCAGGCGGTGGCCCCCAGACTGTGGAACGCCCTGCCCTTGTTCTGTCGATTCTTTTACAAGGCAACTGAAGACACTGTTATTTAAACAAGCTTTTAGTTGACTGGGATTATTTTATTTTGGCCTTTTTAAATGTCTTCATTTTTATTGATTGTATATTAATGTGATTGCACCTTGTAAAGCACCTTGTGATTTTATCTGTGAAAAGCGCTCTATAAATAAACTTTACTTACTTACTTACTTAATACACATTTGGGATTACCAAGGGGGAATAGCAACATATGGGGCATCTAGCCCAGTACAAGGACTGACTAACTGGGCATGCATCTCAAGTACTGGACCTGGTGTTGGATGCCTCCTCTACGTCTGACTGCCAAAGGAGGAACTTAATCCAGGGTTCGCCAAGTGGGGAACTTACCTGGAGAGCAAGAAGGCGCTCGTATCCCCCCTTAGAGGGGAATGGCGCTGCAAGCGAGACAAGGGATGCTTCTCAATATCCCTCCTTGTTTCCTCGCTCCTCCGTCCTCCATCCTTTGACCCGGAAACCGATCGAACTCAGCCATCTTTAAGGACATCTCAATTCTCTAATTGCACCACAAGGAGTCGAGGATCGAGGAGTGAGGAGCTTCCTGAGGAGTCATAAGCGAGGATACACGGGTGTATCCTTTGCGGAAGAGTTTTAGCGACTAAACATGATACATTTATTATTAGTTATTATGAATTTCTTAAATAATTAAACTTCAACAACATAAGGGTAGATCCTTTGAGCGCTGCTGATGACGCTGTGAAGTGACGCTCGAGTGATCAAGTATTCCAATGTGTAAAAAAAGCTTTCATTCGATTCCTCTGTCCTCCTTTTCTTCCCTCGCATTCTTACAGGAGGGGGGGGGGGGGGGGGGGGGGGGGAGCTGAGACGCGAGGAAAGGAAATGAGGATGCAAAAATAAGAATTGAGATGCACCCAAGGAGTCAATAGGCCTACCTGCTTGTACCCAACACGTGAAGAAATCGGCTCCACCGGGAGATTATATAATCTTGCAAAGGTATCAGGTGTTGCTGAGCCCGCAGATCTGCAGGACAACACCCAGGAGGAACCCTCACTGTATTCGCTATAACAACCGCCTCGCTCTACATTATCCCTTACACATATGACACAAGTGTCCAAATAAGAGTCTTGCTTGGTTCACTGTATGTTGATGTATGACTTTGGCTAATTTTCTGGAAAGGTTCTCTCTAAGTTATGAATAAACGTTCTTCTAGTAATATTAATTTAACAAAGTTATCTGGCCTTTCTTTAATAATATTCTCAAAACGTTTGCACAAAAACATTTATACATTGTTCATGGAACTTTTTTCTTAAACGGTTTACTTCATCTAACGTTTTGTTTCAGAACATTCAGAGAACATTCAAAAGTAACAAAATTATAAATGGATTGTTCCATTTTTTTTTTTTTTTAATTTTATTTATTTAACAGGACAGTGCATATTAACAACAGTATGCCTGTAACATGCCAGAGTTAGCCAGTGGCTAATTTTCATCTGTAGTCCTGTTTGCCAGATGTACAGTGGCACCCTAGGGAGAATACAATTTTTTTAAGAATTTGCATGTAAATACAAATATGTCTGCTACAGCATAGCTACAGTAGACAGTAATTATTAAAATATAAAATCTCACTAAAATTAGTTCTGAAAAACATTTGTTAGACACATATGAAGATGATCAGTTTTAACATCATTTGCAAGGTTATACAGAAATAAAAAATCAAAATCACGAAACAAAGACACACATTCACAACTGTAACACAAACGGGCAAAAACAAGACTTTAGTGTTGACAGGTCTGAATACTAATAAGCCAATGTTTCAGATGTAATCGAAAAAGGCTGTATGTGTTGATGTCTCTGATTGATGACGGAATGGTGTCCATTAACGTTCGTATAATGAAAAAAAAAAAGTTTTTGGAACTGGGTATATATATATGTCTATAAAGAACATATGCATATGCTGAGATTGATATTTCTACATATCAAGTGTTCCCAGTTATTTGGTGATTGATTAAAAACCATTAAACTAGAGGATGGATTAAATAAAGTAGAGATTTAGGTTGTTTCTGAAGATGGCACAACAGAGATGTACAGTATTGCGGTGACCAAACTCTCTGCCAGTGATCTGCCCTTACAGGGAGGACATTCACTTCAGCCTAATTTCTCTCCTAAGGCCTATAACTACTCATGTGAGTTATTTCAGGACTACGTTCTCTGAGAATCGCCATTCGAGATTTAGATCCCATACCTTTCGACTCTTGTGAGGTGATAATGAATCTTCAGACACCAGACAAGAACATGCAGATTACTGTCAATGACACTTTTTGTTCTGAACCTGTGTAGTGTTAAATGCGGGAGAAACAGTAGTTATTATAAAGGTGACATCAGCAGATGGCGCCAACTCTCAAGTAAGAACTAAGACCTGCAACTACACAACAAAATACACTCAACACACATTCAAAATACACAGTGGGTGCTCCCTTGTTTTTTTTTTATGGAAGCTTGTCTGATGCTAAAAATAATAAAAGGTGATTGTGAATTTTATCTCAAAATTCAGACTTTTTCTTGCAATTGCGAATTTACATCTTGCAATTCTAACCTTTTCCCTCAGAATTGTGAGATATAAATTTGCAATTACATGTAAAGTTAGACAAAAAAAAAGCTGACTTTTTTTCTCAGAATTGCAAGTTTATATCTAGCAATTCGGACTTTAGAACTTACAGCTGCGAGTTTATATTTCACAATTCTGCAGGAAAGAAATTAGAATTGCAAGTTTTATCTGTATTTATAACTCGCAACTGATAAAAAGGTATTTTGTTGACATCGTCAGCACTTAGACCAGACCAGTGTCAATATATCAGATGTGAGATTAATGATTCTGTTGTCAAACCCCTTCATGTATTCTGACATTATCATCATTGTATGTTTATCTGTCATGTTTGTGTGCAGTGAACCCATATAGACAGGCCCATATATTGACATGCTGACACGGGGAGAAGCATTTGTGGTTAAAAGGTATATAAATGTTTATTTTTTCTCATAAAATGGCCGCTGGTTTGTCTAGATAAGACTCTTTTCCTCGGCTGGATCGTGTCGAGACTTTGAAGCTGCACTGAAACTCACATCTGGACCTTCGACCCGTTGGACCCCATTGAAGACACTATATGGAGAAACATCCTGGAATCTTTTCCTCAAAAACCTTCATTTCTTTTCGACTGAAGAAAGAAAGACGTGAACATCTTGGATGATGTGGGGATGAGTAAATTATCAGGAAATTAAAATTTTGAAGTGAACTACTCCTTTAAGAAAAATGGTACACAATGGTATTCTCTAGTAAACGAAAGCGGTTGGTGTGCTGTTGTTTCTTCGGGTGACATGATGCAGTGTAATTGAGGACAGTCTCCACTGAATCATCTGAATCAGCTTCTGCTTTAAAGGTTAAACCCCACCATGCTAAACTTGGGCAGACACTAGAGGAGCACTACTTCACAACAGAGATGTATGGCCTGAGAAAGAAGCTTGCAAAGTTTGCTTTTTTAGGCCCCAAAAACACTTGTCATGTAAATTAACATTTTTATGTGAAAATTGTGTCATGTAAATGCCCCCTGAATGTGTCAGATAAGAGAGCCAAAGTGCCTGTGCAAAAATCCACACTTGAAGTCTTGAAGCTCTCTGCGAGGAGGCGTGAATCATCAAAAGTATTGATGTGTTTCACACCTGGGAAGACAAAGTCCCTCCCATAATGGCCCTATCAGGGACTGCGAGGGAACTATAAACAAAGAATGAGGAGAGATTTAAAAAAGAATGGCTTTTTGATTGTTTGTATTTATTTACAACACCACATAGTCCTTAGATACAAAAGACAAAAAGGCACATTATTGAGCACACTGATCTAAACAGAGAGATGTGAACAGTCACACACCTTTGTGCCCATTCAGTGCAAAAGACATTCAAATAACTTTGTCTATTTTTGTCATACAGGCAAGTTTTATACATCATTCAAAACTGTTCAATGTCTACTTTTGTGTACACTAATAATAAAAACAAAATGTTCTGCTTTTCGTAAAATAAAGAAAATAAGATGCGCGTTCTGCCGTCTCTCTCAGTGTAAGGATCTTTCTGAAACGCGACAGAAAATAAACTGTAACTGAGCGAATACTTGCCAGCCATATGTGAGAGATATGTTTTTAGAAATAGAAAGCTTGAAGTGTCTTTTTTAAATGATGTAAATCAGGGCCGGTTTTTCAAAAGGTTTAATCCGGAGAAAATTGATCCGGATTTAGTGATCCTTTTTTTTTGCGATCCGTGATCACGTAATCCATCTTACTTTTGAGCCAGTTTTTCAAAGCAACATCGGATTGGATCAATCTGATCCGGATAGGAACTTTTCAGGATCACCAAATCCTGTTTACTAGAGCCTTAAATGGAACCAACAGTGTAGCCTACTGGCTTAGCAAAGAACAACAGTTGGCAAAATACCGGTGGCCACAAATAACCATTGTTTATTTTAATTTTAAGAAACAGAAACACTGTAATAAACAGAAACATTTTACTTTCCTTATTTTGTTATAATGTTAAATTGTAGATTTTGTTGTTTTACCATATCTCATTAGATGTGACATGCTTCATATATGCTTCAAATATGAAGAAATGTATATATCATCAGTAAACATTGATTTTGTGATCATTCACTTAAAAAAAACCTCTCTGGTTTTATTTGGTTCGAAAAATCCCAACTGAATCCACCCTTATGATGGGATCAGGATAATCCTGTTTTTTTTTGATCAAATAGATCCCAAACTGAGTTCAAAGTTCTGAAAAACCCAAAGGGCAGGTTTGATCCAGATTAAATTTAAGATCGGATTACATGATCTGATCTTAGTTCAGAATCCCTCTTTTGCTTTTGAAAAACCCATTTCCAAGATTTGATCCAATCCGTGATCCGAAATCCCACTGGATTACTTTTGAAAAACTGGGCCCAGGTCAACAAGTGAATCTGAGCTGTTGTGAGTGGAGGCAGGACTCATTTGTACATTCACGTATACTAAATGAAGCAAGGGTGTCGAGTTACATTTTAGTTGGATGCTGCACACTGGTGGTGTTTGAGGAGATATCCCACTGATATGGTGAAGCACTTTGGGTGTACTGTTGCACAAATGAAAGTGCTATATAAATGCCTCATTGTAATGATTTTCACCAGGAATTCTTCTGTTAAACAAATTGTAAAACTATTGCTTCAAATGCGTAACCTTGAGCTGTCACTAGCGGTCTTTAATTAAAGTGTTCATTTAAAACTCCCTATGGAGAAAGTTAATAACTTCAGGAACCCTATGGTTGCATGCTATATGGGACTTGAAAAGTACAGGACGACTATCAGTTTCATCACATCGGTTTAAGTAGTTAAACCAGACACACAGCAAAATGACAAGTCAGGTACAACCAAGGATTGATTTGTCAGTTTTATTGAGAACCTCCTTTTTGGCCTTGAACCATTACAGGACCAAGTGATGCCTTGCCTTCCCACTGAATGCCTAGAGAAGAAAAAAGCCAAGCTAGGGCACTTGAGTCAAAAGCAACCTTAGAAAGAGCAAACGCTACCAACCTCCATAGGGAGCAGCAAATTCACCATCAGGACCACATGTTGAGTCACAGCAGCCACAAACTTGGTCATTTCCATCAGCAGCAAACCACCTGCAACAAAACAAAGACATGGAACCTTCAACATGAGAAAAGTCAACTTCACTCCACCACCCCCCCCACACACACAAAAAACACATACCCATTGGCAAAGGAACAGGATTTGCGCTGAGTGTCACTGGGTGCAGAAGCAATAGTTGCCTTCAGAATACATGTTATGTAGAAAAAACATGTACCAACCCATCATGATCTTCAGGGAGAAGAGCAATACTTCTTCACCAGCCTCTGTTGAGGCATAAGGGACCCATGTTGGCCTCAAGGCATCACTGCTTACGATCAAAGACCGGAAATACTGTAGGTAGTTTACTGTATCACTGTAGTAGGCAAGTGGTCAAGTACAAAGACGGCAAGTGTGGGTATTTGGACAGTCGCATAAAAAGATGCATACACTCTGCAGGTCCAGAGGAGAATCAATGATAATCAATGAAGGTAAAAGGGGTGGAGCCACCTTAACTCAAAGCTGTACAAAATGGCAAAGCCAAGTGCTGGTGTTTGTGTCAACATTAGTTAGGATGGGGTTCCTGAAAGTGGTCTTAGTGGTGGTTGTGATTGTTGCATTTGATCTGCCTGATGTCTTGGGAAGTTTGAGGTCCAGTCATAGTCCAAGAAGCATGGGGCCAAAATCAGATCCAGCTTCCAGAAGTCCTGCCCTTTCTCCTCGAGGGCACTGGAACCCTTTGCAAGTGGCTTCTCAGTTTCAGAGTCCTTTGGGTCCTGACTACAAAAGCTTTGCGCAGGAGCCTTTTGGCCTTCAGGAGAAGCAGCTGTTGCAGGGTCCAGTGAAGCCTTTGGATTGGAGTTATCCCATCGTTCCTGAGGTGCAGAGCGAGTTGGCTGTGGACTTCCAGTTGAGGCAACCCGTGACTCCCAGTAGCGTAGCGGTTCAATGTGGCGAGAACCGGGTTCTTGTAGAGGTCCAGCAGGACTTCTTCAGCAATGGTCAGTTGATCCAGCCAACTGGTCTGTCTTTAGGTGGATGTCCTGTTGTTGGTCAGGATCCTGGGTCAAGAGTGCTCATCTTTGAGTATGAATTACAGGACTGCAACAGTGTGCTGATGGTAAGAACACATACATTGTAATGGGTTATTTGTTGTGGCAGAGGACCTTTTCAAGGAAAGTCAGTTCACTTGGTTTTACAATGCCAGGGCAACTAAGACCAATTTTGATCTATTTGAATGGGTAAATCCTGATTTTTTCAAGCTGCTTAAGCCTTCAAACCAACATCTGATGTAAACTATCCCATAAATGGTATGAAAGAAGCTTAAGAAACCAGAACAAATCTTGGGCCTTAATGGTGTTAAATCTATTTTTACCTTGGAACAGCAAAGTGTTCAATCCTTAGTGTATTTCTCCAAAACATTGGCTATCTCTGGCAACACCTGAGCCTCTGAGGGCAGCTGTGGTGATGTGAAGAATTTACTAATTGGTGATTTGCTCTTTAGGAATTCCACCATATTGCAGTGCACCTTCTCCCATTCATAGCAATACGAGTGCATGGTCTTGGTGTATGTAAAGTCTTTGAGATGACCCTCTTGGTAACCACAATCTTTTTACAGATGAATGAGGATGAGCTTGTCTACACCTTCTCTCTTACCTACAACCCTGAGGCGTTTGCAGGGACTCCGATTACCCGGGCCGATGGTGCAATTGTAGCTGTTCAATGCCATTATCAAAGGTAGGGGATCTGTGACTTTCTGCACTTTCTTGTGCAACTGGGAGACCATTTAATGTGTACTTTCATGAACTGCAGGCTCCAAAATGTAAGCAGTGATGCCTTGAGGCCAACATGGGTCCCTTATGCCTCAACAGAGGCTGGTGAAGAAGTCTTGCTGTTCTCCCTGAAGATCATGATGGGTTGGTACATGTTTTTTCTTTCAATATAATAAACCTTTACCCTTGCTATTGTGGCTGTGCCTAAAATGTTTTTTTTTTTTGTGTGTAGATGATTGGTCCTATCAGAGGCCTTCATACTCCTATTTCCTGGGTGGCGTTATTAACATCGAGGCATCTGTGAAGCAGTACAATCATGTGCCTCTGCGTGTGTTTGTGGACCGCTGTGTGGCCACTCAAGTACCTGATGTGAACTCTCTTCCGAGATATTCCTTCATTGAGAATCATGGGTAAGGTCATGGCCCTTGATGCAGTAGGACTGTTTAAGTTGCCTTTTGTAACCACTTTGTCACAGTCATGGGGGTAAGGACTAGTTGTTTGATGCTCTACAGTTGACATTCATGAGTTGCTCTTTGTGAATTTTGTTGTCAGGTGCTTTGTGGATGCCAAATCTACAGCTTCCAGCTCCCACTTCATGCCTCGGTCCCAGGTTGACAAGATCCAGTTCCAGCTGGAGGCGTTTATGTTCCAGGAGGGCAACAGTCCTTCTGTATGTACTACAAATATCATGAGTTAACTTGACTTCTCCCCCCATCTGCTTTGGTTTTGTGACTTGTCTGTCATCCCTTGCAGATCTACATAACATGTATTCTGAAGGCAACTATTGCTTCTGCACCCAGTGACACTCAGCGTAAATCCTGTTCCTTTGCCAATGGGTACGTGTTTTTTTTTTTGGGGGGGGGGGGGGGCGGAGGGGGTGGTGAGTTAAGTTGACTTTTCTCATGTTGAAGGTTCTATGTCTTTGTTTTGTTGCAGGTGGTTTGCTGCTGATGGAAATGACCAAGTTTGTGGCTGCTGTGACTCAACATGTGGTCCTGATGGTGAATTTGCTGCTCCCTATGGAGGTTGGTAGCGTTTGCTCTTTCTAAGGTTGCTTTTGACTCAAGTGCTCTAACTTGACTTTTTTCTTCTCTAGGCATTCAGTGGGAAGGCAAGGCATCACTTGGTCCTGTAATGGTTCAAGGCCAAAAAGGAGGTTCTCAATAAAACTGACAAATCAATCCTTGGTTGTACCTGACTTGTCATTTTGCTGCGTGTCTGGTTTAACTACTTAAACCGATGTGATGAAACTGATAGTCGTCCTGTACTTTTCAAGTCCCATATAGCATGCAACCATAGGGTTCCTGAAGTTATTAACTTTCTCCATAGGGAGTTTTAAATGAACCCTTTAAAGACCGCTAGTGACAGCTCAAGGTTACGCATCTGAAGCAATAGTTTTACAATTTGTTTAACAGAAGAATTCCTGGTGAAAATCATTACAATGAGGCATTTATGTAGCACTTTCATTTGTGCAACAGTACACCCAAAGTGCTTCACATCATATCAGTGGGATATCTCCTCAAACACCACCAGTGTGCAGCATCCACTTAAATGTAACTTGACACCCTTGCTTCATTTAGTATACGTGAATGTACAAATGTGTCCTGCCTCCACTCACAACAGCTCAGATTCACTTGTTGACCTGATTAGTTACATGGGTAGTTTGTGACTTCAGAAACACTCGTGACTTCAAACTGTTTTTGAGACCGTCTTTGGTTCACTGCAGTTTTAAGAAGAAAATACTCTGCAATGGTGTTGAGTTATGAATTTGCACATGGTTTGTCTTAAAGCTTATTAAAAACACCAGACAAATAAACAAAATTAAAAGCTTTTTTTTTCACCACAAGATGACTTGAAGTGCAGAGGGAATGGTTTCTTTACAAAGGAATTCCTCTCCAAACAACTGCTGGAGCTCTGATGTTAAAGTGGGGAAGTAGCTCGATTGCAGGCCCTGTTCCCTGGTGTCACCGGTTGGCATTGTACGGCTCATAGACTTGAGCTTGCTGTGAGTTACGCATTCAAAGAAATTGGAGCATCTGATAATTTCAAAATCCTCATGAATAAACTTTACTTGCTCTACCACACATCCAGCAAAGATAAAATGGAACAAAGTGTGTATTCTTCATTTCACGGGGAAATGAAGGGCGCATTTGAAGTCGCTTTTGAATCGGGGTAGCCTTTGTCATGATGCAATGAAGTATACCCAAGTCTAGATAATGATCTGAGATGTCATCGCTCTGCTGTAGAATTTCAAAGGCATCAACATCTATTCCATGTGATAATGTTAGATCTAGAGTATGATTACGACAATGAGTAGGTCCTGACATGTGTTGTCTAACTCCAATAGAGTTCAGAATGACAATCCAGTCCTTAAATGCCAATCCCAATGCATCTTTTTTCGTTATCTACATGTATATTAAAGCTGCCGTCGGCAAATTTTTTTTTATCATATTCAGTGAAATCGACACTATATTCTGACAGAACAACATAAATAAGGTGGTTTTAGAAAAAACCCGAGCTTCTAACTCCACCTGGGGCTCGTTCTTCGTACGTCGCTAACTCAGTTAGCTGGATTTGATTGTTGAAGATTTGGCATGATCTTGGATCGTTTGGTTCTTCGAAGCTCATCCTGGACTTGCTGTCACAGCTGCGCAAGCTTAAACCAGCTCGGGAGCAGGCTTATTTCATGTAAACAGGATTAGATCGCGGCTTCATAAGCGGAGCTGATACGGGAAGTCCAGCGCAGCGCGATAGTGCACTTTCTGAGATGTTTTTTTTTTTTTTTCTCGTGACTTGTGAGATTGTCGTTTACATTATTAAATTGTTGGAAACGCACATTTATTTTCGACTTGTCGGAGTCTGGCTTTAAATACAGCACAAACTGTTTGCATTGCCCTAAGATTATTTGCGAGTGGCTCTTTCCTTTACACTATTGGAGATGCGGAGAACTTGATGGAAAGTGATGTCTGTCGTGTCATTTGGAGTTTACCTGGCGCTTTTAGGTTTAAAACAGTTTTTTTTAAAGCAATTTTTTTTTAGGCTATCATCATTTTTTATGAAGATCATACAATCATGACCATGCCGATTACAGTATATGTCACTCAGGCTTCACTAACGTGATTGGTACCATAGACTATAGGCTGACCATAGGCTGCCATCAAGGCCTCAATGAAGGGGATTATGTGAACAGAAAGGGGGTTCTCAATGTAAATGTGCAGCCCAGTTACTATTGGGATTCTTAATATTCCAGATTAGTAATATTATATCAAATAAAAAAAAGGCAGTTGACTAAAATCTTCCATAATCACAAATGTGAAAGCAAAATGGCCAGGATCTGTGCATGACTTAAGAATTTTCAGAGATTCACATTTATGCACATTATTTGAAAGTGGTAAGAAAAGTTCCACAATTAAATATCAAGCTCACTGTATTACATACACTTATGCTGATCCTAACAGAACTGCATTTTTTCATAGGTGATTATGACATGTTCCTGCAGACAGGTGTTTTATGACCCCATTCCCTGACCCAAACCAGTGACAATGCAGCTCTAGCAGGACAAGGGCACACAATGAAATGAACTTCAGCTAACTAAAGGGAAGATTTCAATGTCTGAAAAGTCTGAGGGTTGCACACCTGACAGGGCCTGTGACATTGTTGCATGTGCCAACATTGCAAAAAAAAAACCAAAAAAAAAACAACACCTTTCATTAAATGTTTAATAAAAGACAAATATGCTTAGTTCCTTGAGTTTTATTTCAATTGTTCTTTGTAAAGAAAAGCCAGTGGTCAAGTGCCTGCAACAAGAGATATTAGACACATGCCTCATGCAACAAATAAAAAGGTAAAGTTGGCTCTACACTGCCCACCTGTAGGCCTATGTCTCCTCTGTCTGTGCAGACTCTTCTGTAGGCCTTTCTGTAGATGTGGAATCCTGCAACTTATACTGCAGCCATAAAGCATACAAGTATAAATGAAGTAAAGTTATTTATGCTCTTGCAGGTAGGCTAGTTCCTCCATATGACAGTTATCTGAGAGGCTTTATTCACTGTCCAGTGCAATGGAAACAATTGGACATTACAAAGTCTTATACTTTCTTTCCTTTGGAAAGTTAGAAAATGTCCACTTACTGCACATATTTCAGCCACCACTTTCTTGGGAACAGATACAAGTGTTGGTGTATTATGTAAAAGTGCACAAAAGAGGAAAACACAATGTCATTACAATGAACTACACTCGGGAAAATGTGATCAATAACTCATGGCAAAATATTTTTACATTAACATAAGTTTATCAGTTTTCACTTTCACAAGTCAAAGCAATTCATCATTACTTTTAATGCGGCCTTCATTTAATGCAGCAATATTTGTACAATTATTTTACAGTGTAGGCTACTAAGATCTTTTCTTTTTTTCAGCCTTTTTCTTGGTTGCTTTTATAAACAGACAACCATTTATTTAACAGTGCCTTTTATAGAAGAGAAGAGACTATAATATAACTAAAAATTACCATTAGGCTATGTAGAATATTTTTGTACTTCAATTTTATTTGTTCCCATGTTCTAGTGTGGTGACTCTGACATTACAATGAACAAAGTAGCCTAATTATGCAATTATTAAAATACAAATAAGGCTAATAAGTGATAAAAACATCTAACATGGCCACTTCTAACGGATTTAAATTGTCTGCTACTTTTTGCCAGCCCTCGTGGCTTTTGCAGACTTTGTGTTCCCTGGCGATTAAACATTAAAATACCGAATAAACTTCGACTATCTTGCTCTGCTGAGGAGAGAAACTGAACAGCCAATAGCAGCATTGCTGATCAATGTTTCTACGATCGATACATATCCCCTTTTAAACCAGCGCATGAACGCGCAGTTATCTCAGATAACCAGAGAATGTCTAATAGGAAGAGAATTGGCACTCTCTGCTTACTTCCGGTTTCTGGACTGGCTGCAGTAACACGTCTCTGTCCATGCGGGGGCGCTCGCAGGCGAGTGCAGAATGAATGGAGGTCTATGGCGAAAAATCCTCAAAATCCACTTTTCTCAGGATATAATTTTTTTGTCAAGTAATTTGAATGTTGTATTCGAAAGGAGATGCAAAGAAATTACACATTGCTGGGTGTTAGATTTTTTAGAGTCACTTATTTGGTATAAAAAGTCTTTTAAAATGTCAATGACGTCAGAATGCTGACGTCATTAGCATAATGCTAGCGTGTTATGGGCAACAACAACTCAACCTGTAAGAAATCGAAAAGAAATAAGTACTCGTTCATTCAACTTTCGACCTATAACCCATGTTGAACTTGCAAAACCTACAATAAAATATGAGATTTCTCAACGGGAATCGGGTGAAAAAGACACATTTAGCCGTCTAGCCCATAGACTCCCATTCAGTCTGCACTCGCCCGCGATCACCCCCAGTGGAACTCTAATGGAACTGCAACCAAGATCGATACAATGGGGCTAATAGGAAGTGCCAAGGCTCTCCGTAGACGGGCTCTGAGATAACTCAATCCAGCGATGCTAATCATAAACAACAGGTGAGTTCGAAGAACCCAATTAGCCGGATCATGATTAGCACGATGATATCATCTTGGATGTGTCATTTGATCTCGGATGTAATAAGCAACGTACGAAGAATGAGCCCCTGGAGCGTGTTATTTGTTTTGCAAAAATCCACCGCTCCCGGATCATCGTGTCCAATCAGCGCAGGGGGGTGTGAGATCTGACTGTCAATCACATCGTGCACACGCCACAGATCCCCCCTGTGACGCGCACGTTACAATATCACCTGCACACGACACGCCTGAAGATTGCACGAAGCGTGATGGCGGAGAGAAAATCTACTAACAAGCTTTCAATTCCTCGGTTATTGCTATCTATGGATAGATTAGCCAGGGCAGCCTACCTCCGAGTCCATGGTGTTGATCGATACTGAAGAGACGGACGCGTTCACAGAAAATCAGGTACACACACACACACACGCACGCACTGACGAGCACAACCTCGATGGGCGGGTGCTCGCTGGTAGTGGGGGAGGGGCATGAGAGTTGTAAACACTCAAAATTTTGGCTAAGTCGACCCAATCTGCCAGACTTGCCGACTGCAGCTTTAAAATAACCGACAATTAGGACTTGATCTGCAGCCAGTACTAACTCTGATAGAAAATCAGCAAATTCTTTCATAAAGTCTGTATGGTGCCCTGTATACAGCAGCCAGGAGTTAAAGGAGTTAAACTGTCATCCAGACCAAGCATTTGCTCCTTAAGAACTTTCAGTGGTCCTCGGACACTGTCCAAACACAAGTTCAGTTGGACTGAACCGTAAAGATTCCTGAGGGGTTTTACGAATAGCAAAAAGATCAAGTGGCACACCCTCATCCCACTCATTCTGTCTCCCAGCAATACTTCAACATAGCCTTAAGTGTCTGGTGGAATCTCTCAAGCACACCTTGATTATCAGGATGGTAAGGACTGGAAGTACGAAGACGGACACCCAGTGAAGGCAAAGTTTGTGTGAACAACTTGGACATACAATTTGTGCCTTGATCTGTTTGTACTATCTTAGGCAGACCGAAAGTAGAAAATAATTTTACCAATGCCTTAACGGCCGCTTTGGACGTACTTTTTCGCAATGGCACTGCTTCTGGGTATCGAGTCACTTTTTTCATCAAAACCGATTATGTTTATCAGTGGTTGTATATCAAGCAGGGACACGTTTGTGTGCATTTTGTTTTGTAATTTGACCGGAACGAATAGAGAGTCTCTCCACAACGGATTGAAGCGCGCGTCCGAGTGAAGACTGTGCGTGAGCCACACGAGAACTGCAGCGGCAACGAGCACTTTCATCACTTGATTTCAAAAACAACACATTTCAGCGCTAGATCGCCTCTTATTTAACAAACAAACTAAATGAATGCTCTGCTAGTTAACTGGAGATGTTTTATTTATTTGTATTGGTACATTCATGCCATACCAAAAAGTGGCAGGGACATGTCCCGCCCGCAAATTACGCCTATGGTTTAGATCAGGGAAGAAGTCCTCTGAGTGAGCAAACACAATCAAATAAGCGAATAAATTCAATTAGTGATTTTATTTTTGAAAGCATTCTCACTTTACTGCATTTTAACACAAGTGCCAGTGCTTTTCACAGTAGCTTTGCAGGAAGGTTTCTTCAAGCGTCTCGGAGACGTTCCCGCAGTTCTTCTGGATTTAGTCTGTCTCAGTTTCTTGATGTAATCACAGACGGACTCGATGATGGTGAGATCAGATCAGACCGGCTGTTGTCAGACTCCTTGTGCATACACAAATCTCACTGGATTATTACAATTAATGGCAAAAAGAATGTTTGGAAATGTGAACTGATATTTCCTACTGACACACGATAGCAAAAGATATGAATAACTGACTTAAAACCAAGTCTTTGACGCTGAAGATCTTTTAAATTTTGTTTTTGATGAATGTTAATTTAGTTAGATTATAAATTGTTTTTGTTTATATCTAGTAAGATTGGTTTTGGTTTGGTTTCTTTCTTTGATTTGCCATGTTATAGTTCTTTTCTCCTCACCTCTTTCGTTTGTGAACCTTTTCCTTGGTTATGATTTGTACGTAAGTTGTACATTTATGTAAATAAGTATCTAGGGGGTATAGCCTACTTTTCATCTCGTTTCTCACTGTAATAAATGATCACCTGAACTAAAGTAGACTGGTTTGTGTGAGATGTTTTCCAGTACATGATGTTGCACGCCGTCTTCTCCCTAGACTCAAAAGGTTTGTAACACTTTCAATGCATTGTTAAAATGGTCATTTTCATCACACAGTTAAAAATATACCTAAAATATATTAAGTAAAATGCAAATAAATAAAATAAACATAATTTTCACTTCAAGTATATTTTTCTAATTGTTTTAAAGTGTGTTAAAAGTTGTATTGTGAAAATAGACAAAATCATGATGCTAATATACTTTTAATAGATAAATACTTTTTTTTTTTTTTTACTATATTGTCAGTGTAATATTGAAAAAGTGTGTTACAGAGACAAACAAGAAACATTACAAAGACTTTGCAACATTTGACTCTTTATGTTAGTTCTTCTGGTGTTGAGGAATAATATATTGGGCAATAAAAGCATATATTGGCCTTTATGAACATGCACTGATGCAGTAAATGATGTATGAAGTCATGAAATTAGAGACCCTTGGGTACATTGAACTTTTTTCTTTTCTTTCTCAGGATCAAGGATTTGAATCTGATCCTCCAAGCAATGCCCCGTTTAATCATTCTCTGTAAATATAATAACACCAGTTCCTCATCTGTCCGATACGGCTCTCGTCTAGCGCCCCCTGCAGGGGATTCTGGACATGCAGGAGAAGGTAGACATTAAGAATTGTACAATTAAACAAATTATGTTCCGATTCTATTTCTGTAATGGTTCTATTAAGAATAAAAAAATAATAATAATTATTGGGGAATAAATATATGGTCGAATTAAATGCTATTTCTTGCTTCAATACCTATAAATTCGTATTGCATACTTCCCTTGCCTGCTGCCAAATTAGAAATAAATGTATACAAATACGTCAGTTTCCCTTCATGGTTTATTTTCAGACATCATAATAATAACTTCATACTTGGTATTTTAACGTGACGTTATAACGAGAATATCTACGGCAAGAGCTCTTTTCAGTCGCTGCTTCTTTTCCTCGTGATTATTTTCTTTTTTCCCTTTGCAATCCGCTGTAATAGTATGAGAAAGGCCAGCATATACTCCATATTTGTGTTCTGTTCTCCCGATTTAATTCATGATATATTCCATTAATAATTCACTGGAATCCACAAAGAATCTCTCGTCATTCCCCTCAAATCCTCACGTCTCTTTCCTGGTTTGTTTTCAATTTATAATCTGACAAAATGACAGAAATCACTTTAAATAGTGTCACGTAATGCTGAAGTTAATGAACATTTTTGATTAAGGCAACATAAGTTACATAATACAGATCTTCTCCTCGCTGCCCAGACCTGAACACACACCTGAACACACACCTGAACACCTACATCAGTCCATCCTGTCCTGATCGGTTTGCTGTCTACTGTAATAAACTATCTTTCATTCGCAACTGGATCTTGAGTTTCGTTCCAGTGACACACAATACCTTAAATAATCAACAAATTTAAATAATAAACAACACTCAAATAATCTTTAACTACACATACTTATATAAAATACAGTCAGTATCTACACTGATCCGAGTTCATTTAACACTATAACAGTTCTGGGTTTATTTTGAGTCAGACATGACAAAAGTAATAACTTGAGGTCCAGTTAGTGAGTCCAAACAACTCATAACCGCTATGACTCATCGGTACTCTAAAACAGGGGTTCTCAAACTATCTGGAGATAGGGACCCCTCAAAGGGCAGAAAAAATTCCAAGGACCCCCTCATAACCGCAACACAAATGTAATAGCTAAATGTAATAGCTAAATAGCTAAAGAGAAAGATGGGATAGGGGCAGGGGCGTTTCTAGGTTTTAAAAACATCAGGGGCTGAGCCTGAAACATTAGGGGCTGGGGGTGGGTTACAAAATAACATGATTCGATACAGATAATAATGTATATTGTAGGTCTATAGGGACAGCCACACCAGCCCACATTAGCCCACAGACACCCGCATTGAAATGTGAGGTAGTTAGGGGGGTTCGGGGGCATGCTCCCCCAAGAAAATTTGGATTTCTCGGAGCTACATGTGCATTTTAAGGTGTTTGAAGGCCCCCAAAAACTGGATAACAATAGCTTTAAAAGCATGTCAGTGGGCAGTAGCATAAATTATCAAGCAGATAACAGATTCTTAAACATGAGAATGAGGATAAATGTTGAAATGAATGGTCCACACTGCAAAATGGAAATTGAGAATGTTTCTGCTTATTGTTGACAATACACAATCACATATTCCAAACAGGAATGGCCTTAAATGAGAAATCTTTTAAGGATTATTTTGCATATAGATGTTACATTTCAATCAAACACCAGTGCAATCTTTTGTTTGTTTATTTTATAAATATATATCTATACTTATATTTTGCTTATAGTTTCTGTAATTAGCAAAGAACATCTGTGTTAAATAGGAATACATTGTAATAATGTTAATCAAGCTGACTAAATCACGACTGTGCAGCAGTTCACACTCACAATAAAAATACAATATAATTGAAAACAAAGACAAGCTCATTACAAAGGAAATAATATTACAGATCTAGACAAATTGGGTTGCTTATAGTTAAAAGAATGTCAAGAACGATCATTTAGGCTAGATGTATTTTTCACATTTTTGGTCACAAAATAATTTTTTTATGACACGAGTCAGTTTTGATGACTTTGCAATATTGATAAAATGTTAGAATATGAATAATGAAAAAGTACGCAGTTTTAATCTCCCTTTTGGCTATTTCAATACTTAATTGACGACAGAACACGACGTACATGCTCGTAGTTTCTTTTGCGTGATACAGGGCGCGCTGCATTTGCGCGTGATATTGAAGAGTGCGCGCTGCGAGCGCACGGCTGATACGACAGGAAAGTTTTACTGACATATAGCAGCAAAGCAGCAGCAAAGCCAAAGCACAATGAAATAAGGCGACTTATGATTTCGGGGGTTTACATAGGCTATTGTCCAGTTTCATTTTTGTCAGTCAACTTTTCAAAAAACATTCAGGGCTACACTCAAAACATTCGGGGCTGAAGCCCCGGCAAAATCGTTAACGCATGTGCTGAGGGGGTGCTAGATCATTGACGGGGGGGGGGGGGGGGGGGGCTGCGCAATTATATATATAATAAATTAGCTAAACTTGGCCACTAAATATTTAATATTAAATTATTTTAATGATCACAATTAAAGTTTTAATTTTATTAAATTGAACAAGCGCAACATTCAGCATTCAATCAAATATTCTAAAAGATGTATTAATTAATAATAATGTTATAATATGTGTGCGTACAACAAGCAAGATGTGCGTTTGTAAATCCGGTGGCGCGTGCATTGATTTTTATTACAGTGTCGGCTGCAAAGATGAAGTTGACGATCGCCATATTCGTAGTGAACGCGCCTGTAGAGAGAAATGCACATCATGGATTACATAATCAGAGAGTAGCCTTTTTCTTTTCGTTTTGAATTATTTCGTTTAAAGACATTTCAAGCTTTGTGTATTTGATGTATTTCTCATGTCTGTGTGAGGCATACACTGAGTTTCGTTAAGTTAGGATGAGATGCGCTCCATTTAACGTGCAGTGCAAGTGACCGCACGGGCGCCTCCATGATTATTGTCTGTTATATTTGCATCTTATTCATTAAAAACAATCAATTGGTTGATGGAAAATGTATTAAAATTAAGATACAATTTATACAAAACGAAATTCACTTTAAAGAAAGGCTTTCTACAAAACAAAACTTAATGAAGTGGTCAAAATCATATAACCCGCTCCACGTCTCTCGATATATTGCGCATTCTATCTTACTCGTGCTGTTGCACTTTTCATAAATCAACATAAACGAAACAAAATAACATCATAATATTTGAACAAATATGAAACTAAATGCGCTTATTTAATGGCTACAACAGTATAGTAGGCCTACAGAATCTCTGCAAATTGCTGCACATTCATTTAATTCTGAATTTTTCACAAACAAGTTGAAAGGCATTTGATCAAATCAAGTTCACGGATAATTGTGCGTGCATTTATTAATCCTTATGATACTAAAATCATAACAAAGTAGGCTATGTAAATCAGATGAGCCCAGAATATGAACGCAACGTTCAACGCAACAAATGCATACACGTTAATCATTTTCCTCCCATAGAAAACCATTATAAGAACGCTTAATGAGGCTTAACGCAGTCACGCAGATAAGAATGTCCCCTTATTATGGCGAAATTACGAGATATTATGTCGAAATAACGACTTTGACAGATTGACGTAATACAACAGAGTTTCTATTGGCCCAAAGTTAAAGCGAGGGGAGTGCTGATGAACACAATGCGCCTGTTTAATTGGCTTTTATTCATTCATTAGCTGTGAGACGTGAAATTAAAACCTGAGGGAAATGTTTTGGTAGATTGACGTAATGTAAAAGACGAATGTTCATTGGTCTAACGTTACACGCGCGGGAGTAATGAATGACGATGGGCGCTGCACTTTCTCCGGGTATGTTTATATTTTATAGCGAACTTTCCACGGACCCCACTTTGAGAACCACTGCTCTAAAATAACTAAAAAATGCAGCTCATAAAAGTCATTCATTTGTGAATCTAGTTCTTTCTTTCAATCAACCAATCAATTCATCAATCCATCAACCTACCTACTTCTGCAGTTGGGTAATATTAGTGCTAAAATGCTAAACACTAAAAGGTTGCCTTGAAGGGAAATGCATGACCCAATCTTCTGAGGACGGTTCAGTGGATGATGAGGAGATTCGAGACTCTTTCGAACTCAAGTGTTGGATATGATCTTATTTTGATCATTAAACCCTGAACATTAAACGGATGCATTGTTTGGCATATTTAGTGGAGTGAAACGGTATATTCAGTGTGAGATTGGGCCGTGGGGAACGGACTGCATTACAGAAGAGAAGAGTTGAAAAACAATAGAAATGTTTGACATCAGTAATTACAAACGGATAAAAGATTGCGAAGACAAGTTGTTGTTGTTGTAAAAACTTTACCTTCACATTTTGTATAAGAACGCCTCTTAGCAGTAATAGACACTTGACGACAAAGCAAAGCAAAAGTTCTTAAAAAAAAAAAAAAGATAATTGCACATATGAACTTAAGACACATGTGTGGCATGTAAACGGTCATCAAATATTCCAATTAGTTTGGGAATAATGGCACAGATCCTGCTAGTGTTCGCTCAGACTGTGTTGAGTTTGGTCACGATAAGGACCCGCACAGACTGGTCAAACGACGAGCTGACGCAGAGACCCTGCTTGTCGGGGCTCCAGTCCAGACTGGAGATGGGTTGTGTGGACAGCGTGACGTTCTGCAGGAGATTCACGGACCCGGCAACACCCATGTCTACGTCATCCGAGCCCTTCTTAGTCCTCTGGGCCGGATACTCGCTGGAACAACGGAAAAGCAATGATGTGTCAAGAACGCCACACTGAAGATTCATAATGAAGCACTCGTCAGTAGGTATGGACACCGAGAACCGGTGTGGTGAACAAATGAGTCCTACTGAAGAGATGAGTCCGAGCTGAGGACCCAAGCAATCCGATCGGATCAAAGCACATTTTACGGGTAATCGCTTTAGTGCCTGGTTACAAATAATACACAATCACTTTATTATAGAAGTTTGTACTACGTTATAACGAGTCATTAATGTATTTTAACTTCATATACTAGTATTTAACTGAAGCTATAGATTGTGAAATTAAACATTTCTCGTTGTTAGTGTGTTTTTTTAAATAAATAAACATATTTGAGCTTCAAACAACTACATTCTCGACTGAGAAACTCTTAAAACTACATTTCGTGACACAATAACAGTCGTATTTTTTAATTTCGCGGTCTTTCTCTGCTATTGACGCAACTTGAGATTTTAAATATTAGCTATAGAATATATACAATTTACAATTTAATTTAATCTTACCTTGCATATAGCAGCGGGATTTAACATTCTACATAAAGCTACCACATAATAACACTAAAACAGCTCACGTTAGCTACAAGTTGTCGCAAGAACAGATTTAGATCAGGCATACTACTGGCATACTAATGGGGTCCTAAGCTCGGACTCATCTCTTCAATAGGACTCATCTGTTCGCCACACCGGTACGTAATTGGGTCAATACCGGACTACCAATAAGCTTCAGGACAAACGATACTGTTATCGACACTTGCAGTGTTTTATCTCTGTATACTTCTGTGTTAGATTAGCGAATTAGAAGCTGCTCCTTGTCATTTTCACAATGTCATCATATTGCTCAGCGTACGCGTGATATCCATGTGCATAACTTCCTATAAAATTTACATTTTGATTCCTCTTATCGATTCCTTTGTGTGCATATCAATATGACTTTAAACCATTCAAGCGTGAGACGACTCCTGTGTGTTTCATGTGTATCAGTATATCGGACCCGTGCAGCTCTTAAAGCGACAGCACTAATATTCCTGCAGCGCCTCTGTGAGAACACTGACCAAACAACACAAGACAGAGAGAAAATGAACTCGTTCTTCACTGAGTAACTCTATATTTGTAAAGTATATTTTATAAAGTGCAGTGTTATTTTACATTTAATTACAGTTTCTGTAACTGAAAATCTTAAAACACTGTTTATTTCAATCATATCTTTGTTCAGTTGTATATTTGTTTTTTGCGATTTCTAATTTTTTATTTGTTCTTTAAGGCGAGACACGGCAGGCAAAAACATTGTTTTATTTTTACTGGTCAATTTTGAGATTTTTGGATATTTGTCTTCAATAACATGTCTTCTTTCAGACTTGTGTTGAAAAAAGCCATAAATACACATTTAGGTCTTTATTTTACTACACTCAGTCTGTTTGCGTCTGTAGTAAATTCAACTAAAGTTGGCGTTGTTAATCATCACACACACCGCTGGAAAGCTCTCTCTCCTGTACAATGCTGTCGGATCCAAATATGGTCATTTCCTTTTTATCAGCAACCAATCGTGAAAGTAAAAGGGCTGAATGTGCAATCTCATTGGCTGATATAAATCTTTAAAGCCTGTTTTCTCTAAATTACTTTTCTCTCTGAAATCTCCACTTCAGTCGCACCGATATACACCAAACTCTCCAGTCTTGTACCTAGTAATATTATAAAGACATTTACAGAGGGATTTGTTAATATATTATTCCTAGCCTGATTTATATAAAATTTTATTCCAAAAACCATGGTGAAAATCATTTTTTTAAGGCTATTGACAGTATATTCTGATTTACAGGATAACAAAAGTAGATATCCATAAATCCCTCTGTAATTTTTTTCCCATCTAATATGTGAACACAATGAAAATGTTTTTTTTTAACCTGGCTTTATCCAATACTCAGATTTTGATTTTTAAATTATATGCAAATTAGCACATATTTAATTAGATATTGCCTAATTTGCATATTTAAACATGAAATTACAGAAAACTTGTAATACATTTTTTCCTCATCTTAATGTAGGTAATCAACTGGGAAAGTTTCATGCTGATATCTGCTAGATAAAATGTTTACCCTATTCACCTGTAGTGTCTCGCCTTAATTACAGTGTTTACTTGTCTTTAATAATGCTTGAGATTTACATTAGTTAGTCTAGACTCTAGTTGTTCTTCTATGGTGTTTTTAAACCACAGGCAAACGTTCCTTGTGTCAGTGTTGATCTTTGTTCATGATATTCATAAATGTTTTGCAACAAGACTTAAAATAAGTCAATGATATCTAGGGTTTTATTCGTTTACCTTATTGGAATCAGAATTTGGAGTCGGTAAACAGTGTCGGCATCGATAAAATGTAAACGATACACATCCCTACTCTTCAGATGTTAAAAATATTAAAGAAATTCCTTACTATTTCCATAAATGTAGATTACCCGCTCCACCAGCAGTCATGAAGATGTCACGATTCTGAGGCAAATGCCTCACTTGCCAAACTGTAGACTTGTGAGCCTGAAATACAGAACGCAAACGCTAAACACTCTCAAACGAGTCTTAAGAGTAGTAACATGCACAACAAAGATTTAGGATGCAAAAGCACTATAAAAGCATCATGAAAGTGAATAATGCGCTACAATCCAAGTCTTCTGAAGGCCTGTGATTCCTCTGAGTGCTCAACAGACAGACATTGAGTCCATTATTCAGGGAAGATCTTGAACATTCCCCCTAGCCCTCCTCGGGCTCAAGAGATGTCCAATTTGTGAACGAATCTTTCTTTTGAATCAGATCTTTTCTATTAGTAAATCGATCACTTGTAGGGTTAGATTATTTGTTAAAGACGGGTTTCTTTCTCGCACAAAGCTATCGCAGGGCTTCAGGAGACTGTGATATCGCACACGAATGGCACAGGACGCTTTTAGTCTGCGTTTGTGCCATTTTTGAAGCTTAAAAATAGGGCTGGGCCGAAGAACGCTATTATGAGTGCGCATCCCTTTCTCACAGACATCACTGAACAGTTTCAGTGCAGTCGGATATGTCAATATGTCAAGATTTAAAACGATTCATTACAAATGTTTCTTGAAGGTAGAGAGAGAGAGCAAGAGAGAGCAAGAGAGAGAGAGAGTGTGTGAGAGAGAGAGAGAGAGAGAGAGAGAGAGAGAGAGAGAGAGAGAGAGAGAGAGAGAGAGAGAGAGAGAGAGAGAGAGAGAGAGAGAGAGAGAGAGAGAGAGAGAGAGAGAGAGAGAGAGAGAGAGAGAGCTTCTTTTGCATGCTCTTGATTGCTGATCGCATGTCTTTTGGATTAAGACTAAATCATATGTAGTAAAAACATTGGTTGTTACATTATTTATATTTATTACATGGCTTGGTTGAATTCTAATGTAGAATGCTGTTATGTAAGGGATAATGTATAGTGAGCCGGTTGTTATAGTGAATAACAACCCCGACAGGCTGAACGGGATCCCGACGCGAAGCGGAGGGGTCTTGAATCAGCCTGAAGGGGTTGTTATTCACTATAACAACCGGCTCACTATACATTATCCCGCTTATTACATGGCTACCTACAAAATAAATAAATAATTTGACACAAATTATTTATTTAAAAAGGAGTTTATTGATTTAAAAACGATTGTATTGCTTCCGCCAAAGAAAATAGTCCGTTCCGCGTCCATAGCAACGCGCTGTTTTTCATGGCAACGGTCTGTTATACTTCGCAGCGTCTGTTATCAAGAAATAACAGACCGCATTCTACATTAGAATTCAGCCAAGCCATGTAATAATTCTTGATATCACACCGCTGCGAATTATAACACACCGTTGCCATGGAAAACAGAGCGTTGCTATGGACGCAGGATTCTAACCGTAGAGACGGAATGGACTATTTTCTTTAGCGGAAGCAATACAATCGTTTTTAAATCAATAAACTCCTTTTTAAATCAACATTTTGTGTCAAATTATTGATTTATTTGGTGGGTAGCCATGTAATAAGCGGGATAATGTAGAGCGAGGCGGTTGTTATAGCGAATAACAAACCCTTCAGGATTCAAGACTTCTGATCCTCTGCTTCGCGTCGGGGTCCAGTTCAGCCTGTCGGGGGTGTATTCGCTATAACAACCGCCTCGCTCTACATTATCCCTTACATAACAAGTGGGTTCCCGACAGTATTGCAGGAAAACGAAAATAATAATAATAAATAATAATAAAAAATAATATGATTCATAGTCTTTTGATTTCTCTACCCAATATTTTTAGTAAATTACAAATGCAGTGAATATACTGGTATCGGAGTGTATCGAAAAATGAAAGAATCTGTATTGGACTCATTCTGGGAAAAGTGTTATCGGTTCTCGGTTTCATATCAGGAAAGCTATTGTCAAACACACACTGAAACTTAATGGTCTTCACATCAAACATAAAGTTTGGTTTAACTTGAAGAAATGATGACAGAAACATATTACTATTGTATAATCAAATGTACTTATCATATTATAATTATTATCATCATTATCATTAATATTAAGGAACATTAGAACACCACGATTTTTAGCTCGATCCATGTTTTAATTTATACAGTCTACAAGTTCTGTTGTACAAAACCTTATTTGACAAAAAATAAAAATGCAATGTTTTGCTGTAAATTAATTGTTATATTTTCATATGTTTTCATTTTCTTATTTTCAAACATAATTCAGAAAAAAATCAAATAGAAAATGAAATTGATTTCATGGGATCCTACATATTGTGGCATTTACAAGTTGTTTACATTCACTCTCAACTAACACATTTATTTCCCATTACTGCCTTACCCATTATTGATAAACAAATACCGTGATAAATACTGTATATCAAGATGGTATGATATGGAAATAATATTATTGGCCATATCTCCCAGCCCTACTTAAAAGCTTGAGTGCCAATTTATAGTAATTGCATGTTTTCTCCTGCGAGAAATATAATAAATGAAGGCAAATACAATTTTCATCATCATTCAGGAAAAATAAAACATGCATACAGCCTTTCAGTGAGACAAACCTTTTCCGACACTGACGCAAAGCCCTTGGTGGGATGCTGGGTCCTCATGTCAAACACATGAAACTTGCCCTCTAAAGATGTGGCCACTAGTTTGTTCATGTTAATGTCTTTCCTGTCAAATTCAACAGAGCAGACCTGTGAAGGAGACGCAAAGTAAGTTTATCCATTATACAGCATCTACACAAACTAGCTTCCTCCCACTGTAATGAAGAAAGCTCGCGCCCGCGCCCGCGCCGCATCGGGACCAGATGATGGACAGGTTCTGTTTCACGATTCTGGATAAACTGAGGATCACTTTTTTTTTTAAATATAGATCACAATTCTACCTCGATTCTGAACAGGCAACTAAACAAAATAACATGTCATTTACTAGAGGTTCTGACAGAATGTTAGTTGCTGCAGTCTATCTAAAATGTTTATTTTTTAAAAATCAGTTTGAGTGAACTATTCAATGACTCACACATAAAGACTTCACTTGTTTTATTACTGGATGAATCGGTGATTTTGAACGAATCTCTTGTATAAACGATTCAATGACAAATACAGTTTTAACAGCCACTTGTCGCCACCTACTGGTGTAACGACGTAACTGATACAATCTTTATTTGAAGCGTCAAGTTCCTTTCAAAAGGTGATTTACTCTATTTTTATCACTTCTTTAGACGTCAGTGTTTATATCTGAACTATAAACCTGTGATTATATGAATGATTGTAAGAAATAATATTTCTGTGTGGTTGAAAAGACCACATATCCATTCATGACAACGGCTCTCTCTGGATCACACAGATCTGAATGTTCCTGTGATCAGACTTATCACAGGTTTAATAGAAAGAGCCGAATCTGTCGTTTAGGAATAAGATTGTGTGTGTTGCGATCTGTTAACAATTAATTGTGTAGCTCCACTGCTCAGCCACTTTATATTCCCTGTCCATCTGAAATCTAAATTAATAATAACGTTTAAATAATATCTGATGGCTACATCAAAGCAAGTCTGTTACATTTATGCTCTTCTAATTTATATAATAATTTCTTAACCACCGACGTTGTGTAAAATGTTCATTATGCGTAAACAGCTCAGACAAAGTGTTTATTTCAGATAAAAGTGAATGATAAACATATTCATCAGATGGTATTTTCACGTTACTGAAGCTGAAGTGTACTTGACCACATGGTCCATGAATGTCTACTGTCTAAATACTCACGATCAGGTGTTGAGTAACACCTGTGCAATAATGTACACTGAAATAGTTCTGAAGAAGTTAAATATGTCCCACTTACCCCATTTTTGATATTTGTCTCCCATCGTAAAGACATATTTCTAAGATCAAATAACTTGATGTCACCATTGTCATATCCAGCACACACACAGCGGTCTTGGTCGTTGAACGCGTGACCTTGAGATAAAACAAGGAAAGTGGCGATTAGTTTTATTTTCTATGCTTGGATTTCTGATACTAAAAAAGCAGTTGTAACATATTTTATTAACAATGACAGAATCTGCCAGACCTGTGAAAAGATAACATTAATAAAAGCAACAACAACAGCATTAAGAGATCGTAAAGGCCCTGAGATGCTCTCGTTTTGCAAGTTCTTAAAGTGGATTAAACTGAAGTAAACACTGAACACTGTTTGAGAACATGCTGATGCACACACACACAGCAGAAATGCCAGCGATGAGAAAAGAGCAGTTCAGAAAGCATCTGATCACGGGGAGGCGAGTGTGTTCACACCAGCTCTGTTCAGGGGTTTCCTCTTCAGTATTTTGCTTAAAATAAGAACTAAAAACAAACAAACAATGTACATAATATTCAAAATTCTCTTTCCTTGCCCTCTAAAAATGATTCTCACAATTATATAGGGGTGTAACAATATATCGTGTAACAATATATCGCAATACAAAATTTGTATTGTGGATAGTGACAATATGTATAGTGTATAATTTACCCAAAATAATAAAAAAAAAAAATTTCAAGTTGTTTTAGTGTCAGTACTACATTAAACTACTATATATAATGTATAATAATGCAATGGGGGAATATTTGTGTGTCCTGATAATGCCAAATGTCTGATGTTACCAGTAACAGTGTCCTACATTATTTTAAATACATCTAGTCAGTGACAGTGAAAGTATATTCGTCTACAATAATTCTGTATTTTCAGCTTCAGAATCATGAATATTGTTATTCTGGCGTCTCTATTGTCCTGTGTGTTGGGTTTCAGCACCAAGTCCAAGACTATTCACTTACACAATGTAATATCAAATTTAGCATTTTAATCAACAGTTTTTTTTTTACCTTTTATCATATGTCTTGGAGTGTCACAATAATATCGTATCAAGAGTTCAGTGTCGTGATATGTATTGAATCGTGACATGAGGGTCTCGTTACACCCCTACAGTTATAACATTGTTTATCATAAAATCTCTTAACATGCTGATTAGGCCTAATGCTAAATGTAGAAAACATTGTCACAAAACTGGTTTTAACGGTCCGAGTCATAGGCTGAACCAGATGTGGTTATATATATATATAAATATATATAATATATATATATATATATATATATATATATATATATATATATATATATATATATATATATATATATATATATATATATTTATATTATTACTTCTTTTTTTGGTGCATTCTCGTTTTCTGAAGCGTTTTAGCGAAAGTATTTAAAAATAGTGTGTTGTATGCAGCTCTTATAACGCTTTACGTCTTTAACGTGTGGGGCAGAAAGGGCATAAATGAAGCCCATTTGGCTCTAGATAAAACAATATTACAGGATACAGCGCAGAAAAATCATTTCCCTAAACGGCCCTGAGCGCTTGAGGTGTGCTCGTCCACATAATGACAGTGAATAGCGACCAGAATCAAACTTAAAAAAGATGCAAACGTATTACAGAATGATGCCATGTTACATGCGTCGTATATTCCAATTGTTCTGGGGTTTACAATAGGGTTTGGTGAAAACCAAACCAAAATTTAAAGGATTATTTAACATGAACATGTGTAACATCAGACCATTCATTTTGCATCTTTTTTTTTAAAGCTTGATGCTGGTCGCTATTCACTGTCATTATATGGACGAGTGCGAGCTGGAAATGATTTTTACAGCATTAAACAGGGAAAACAGTGCCAGTGTTGCAAAGTTTTTCATTTCAGGAATCAGAATTTCATTTATAATTACAATTCAGTTTCAACCATAAAGCGGCTCTCCAGTGCGTTCATGTATTTCCTCGCGTCTGAACCAGATGAAGATTTACAGCTCAAAGGAGGAGGAGTCTCAGACACACACACACACACACACACACACACACACACACACACACACACACACACACACACACACACACACACACTAATCATGGACCAATAGTTTGAAGATGCTGAACAGAAGTTTGCCCTGACCATCAGTTTTAAACGACTGAAACAAACTTCAGAACACCAGATTCTGTTCTTTGATTCACTTGGAAGTTCCCTTTCGAAACGTTTCCTCGTATTGTGTCTAGACGCTTATGGGGAAACTCCTTTTCCCCATAAAGAATGTTCATATCTTAGTCAGTTACATAAAAATGTAGATTGGTCTAATTTGATACCAAAAAGTAAGACCGATTACCCCTAACTAACTGCTAGTAGTTCGTACTAGTTCTTAAGGCACAGTCTTAACATGATGGCTATGTTTATGCAACTGGCCCCTGATCTCCTTGAAGCCTTTAATTCAAAAACGCAGTGCCACTGCACAGCCATAATACAGCGGCGATCTGAGCGCGCTCATTGGCTGCTCAGTGGGAACTGCACGAACCTATGGCAAAGCAGCGTGTCTGCGCGAGCCAATCGCGGCGCATCACGACGAGCCCGCCGAAAGGAGCGAGGCGTCTTACCTATAAAAGCAGCTCACTTCGCCATAGGAATCAGATTTATTCTCCTTCAACGACGAACACACTTCTTTGATCTCTCGAAGAAACTTTCTTTCTTTCCTTCTATTAAAAGAGCAAATTTACAGCGACATTGTTGCAAATGTCGCGCCATGATTGTGGCTCATGCAGAGCCCCTCTGACGAGCACAGTGAGTGTGATGCCTGTCTGGGGAAAGCCCACGCAGAAGCCGCGCTCACCGAGACGAGCTGATCTCTTATTGCGAGAGTATGTCTCTCTGCGCTCGCGGATCGCTTTCTTTTCAGAGCGCGACTCCGCCCTTCGCGCTCTCCCGTTTCCTTTCTCCCAGGAGCCTCGGATCAGAGGAACGAGCGATCGGACTAGCTCCCGCGTGCCTCACTCTCTCCACACAGAGAGCTTTCTCCAGTGCTCTTTACACACGCAGACCAGCGCTCCTCGTGCGATGCGAGCGGCCTCGTCTCGTTTGGAGGATCCGAAGAGGACCTTCATGATGACAGCTTGTCATTGGCGGCTTCCGATGCGGGGGATTGGTCAGGCTCAGTGTATGACCCTGCCCTCCCCGCAGCTCATCCATCTAAGCCCTGCAGGACCACTTCACCCCTCGCTGGCCGGGCCTACGCGTCCTCTGGCCAAGCAGGCTCAACTCTTCACACCATGGCAGTCCTCCAGGTATTCCAGGCCAAACTCCTCCGGTCTAGGTATGAGTCTGGACCAGACCCAGCTGCATTCAGTGACCTCCAGCGCTACGGACCTGGCCCTGCGCGCCACGAAGGCCACCGCCAAAGCCATCGGCAGAGCCATGGCCAGCCTAGTGGTGCTGGAGCTGCACTTGTGGCTCAATCTGACAGAAATAAAGGACGCGGACAGAACCGCCTTCCTTGATTCTCCAAACTCCACCACTGGTCTCTTTGGTCCAACGGTTGACGGATTCGTGGAGCGAAGTGCCAACGCTCAAGCGCTCCAGCTCCGCTACATCGAGTCGCCAGTAGACAATGCCGACTCAGCAGCAAACCAAGCCAGTGACAACTCAGCCACCTCCGCCTGAGCATCGCCAGCACCCCCACCAGCTTAAACGCTTCCCTCCTAAGTGTCAGGGACCCCGGCCTAAGATAGCGCTGGACGCTGCGCCTCAGAAGCAATCCTGATCCTCCGGGAAGGAAGAGGTGAGGGTTAAGTCTCGCTGCGGCAGGACCACCCTCCAAAAAGTCTTGAGTGTTCCTCCGAACACCCTGTTCAGTTCCGGCTGTTGGAGTAAATGTTACAGTTGCAGACTGTGCATGTTCACACACCCATGCAATTCACCCTTCGCAGGGAGTTTGATTGACAGACGATCTGACCAATAATAATCCGCCGATGATTTTTGTTCGACAAAGCGGTCAGGAGAGTTAGTAGGATTAGGATTTGAACTTGAAAAACGGTGTACTGACGTCTTTCCACAGTTGAAACAACATTCCTTCTGATGTTCATTCATGCTTATTTGATGCTATAAATGAACTAGAAGGAAGAGATGATCGGTTCACAAGCAGCTTTAACAGAGACTCTACAGCGATCAGTCAGACACATTAAAGAGCCACAAAACCGTATTTATTGTTTAAATTTCTAAAAAAAAAAAAAAAAAAAAAAAAAAAAGTAACCAAATTTGAAAGTTGAGACTTCGCTTCATATCAAAAGTAACCTGGTCTGTCCTGTCTGTCAGCGCGTTATCAGTGTCTTCTTTGCTCCGCGATGTATTTTTCACTGCGTGAGAACATGGTGTAGCGTGAGAGTGGCGTGGCTTGTAACAGTAACTAAAGGGGGCGGGTCTCTGCGAACGATCAATTGACCGCTGTTATAGCGAACAAAACAAAAATATTCGACAAAAGAGCACTTTTCCTCTTCCAAATCCCACGGACGTCAGTTCTCTGCCCAAATGCAGCGAACTGTCTCCCGAAATAATTCAGCCCCTAGCCAGCCGGGCCGAGATGGAGAGCCATCCCCGGTGTGTCAGAATGGGTTCTGAACACAACAGAACGAGACTACTCGCTTCAATTCGCACGCAGACCGCCTAGCTTCGCAGGCATAGTCAGTACTTTGGTGAAGAGCCGAAGTAATGAGCTTATTGGTGAAAGGAGCTGTAGAGACAGTTCCTCCTCCCCACAGCGAGTCAGGCTTCTACAGTCGCTGCTACTTCATTCCCAAGAAGGATGGTGGCCTCAGATCCATCCGAGATCTCAGGCTTCTGAACAGGGCCCTTATGAAACGGCAATTCAAGATGCTAAGCCTGAAGCGAATCCTCACCCAGGGGATCGGTATTTCTCAGTGGATCTGAAAGATGCCTACATTCACATCGATATAGCCCCCCCCATCACAGACTGTTCTTGAGATTCGCGTGTGAAGGGGTGGCCTACCAGTATAAGGTCCTTCCATTCGGACTGTCCCTGGCACCATAAACATTCACGAAGTGCATTAGGGCTGTCACTTTTGAGAAAAATCTAATTCGAACGGATATCAAATATCAAGCAATGTATTCGAATATCTACGAGTAAAATGTAAAATGAAGTTAACGAACAATCTCGATCCATCAGGAAACGCCACATGGTCGCTGAATTTCACTGCGCTTCATGAAGAGTTTTTCTTTTGCGTGAAGAAGCCGTTCGCCGGAGATGTGTTAAAGATAGCGAGTGCATTCCTGATTAGGCTAGCGGTATAATAATCCTCCTGGCGCCGGGTCTGAGTGAGTAATTTACTCTCTTACCTTTGTTATTAACATTAATGACACTTTAAGACCAGCCGCTGCGGACAGAGACGCGATCTGACATGCGTCCCATTTTCTCACATCTCTACGTTCATTTAAGACTTTATTTAAATAATTTAAGACTGCTCTTATGAGGACACTCGACAAAACGGACATTTGGCATAATTTGTGTGTTATGGTTTGTTCAAGCCCGAAAGAGAACTCGATACTGACACGCGTCTTTTCTGTGGGTCGTGTGTGTGTGTGTGCGCGCGTGTGTGTGTGTGTGTGTGTGTGTGTGATAGGCAGGAATTACAGCGCGGTCTCTTTAGTCTTGTCGTTATCTTCCATTTTCAAAACAAGCTGGCCATTGGCTGTTATTCGCTTGATCTGGTCATGGGCCTACGCTACAATACGGTTAGAGCGGCCGCTACTGGATGAGATGGCAAACGATAAAATAAAAAGCAAACGGTCCAATGATAGATTATAAAAAATGCGCAAAACATGGAACTTTAAAAACCGGATAGTTTATTTATAGTTCGATTTCGGATATTTCACGTCATGTTCGAATGCATATTTGAATATCGAATAAAAAGTGACTCAGACTGAATGCAGCCTAGAGCTCACTGTCTCCCAGCCAGAGGATCTCTCTTCTGGGGGCGGCTCTAGACGCAGCCCAAACGGGGGCGCAGAAATACCCACCGAACGCCACTGTCCAGCAGTCTCTCTTGGCTTCCCCCTCCATCGGCTCCATGTTCACCACAGGAGTGTCTTTCTGCCTGGAGTCCCACACCTTCACTGTACCTGTTCACCAAAACACACACATTCAAATCCAAAAACTCTGAGAAAGTAGACTATGGTAATGTTGGATGTGCGTGAGATGATAAGTGACCGTCTCTGCTGCCGGTGAGGATCTCCGGGGCCCCGTCCCCGATGCCCAGTCCTCCCACTCCATCCACAGCGTTGATGATCTCCTTGTGTGCTTTGACTGAGTACACCGGGCACTCCGGCGCTTCAAGATTCCTGCAACGCAGCGGTTCAGTCTCAGTTACGTTACTCTAACCGTCTCAGTCTGGATGCTGGAAGACATCAAGATCCTACCAGACGTTGAGGTTTCCGTCGAAGTCTCCGGTGGCCAGATGCCTGTGCTGGAGAGACGAGGCTCCAAACGTGCCACACTTGATCGGCTTCGGCTTCTCGATCTGGAATAAGGTAGTTTTGAAATGGACACACACACACACACACACACACACACACACACACACACACACGTTTACTTAGCCATCTAAATGGGGACATTCCATAGGCGTAATGGTGTTTATACTGCATATTCTCTCCTCTTACACTAACTCTACCATCACACACACACACACACACACACACACACACACTAACCCTACCCATCACACACAACTTTCTGTATTTTTACATTTTCAAAAAAAAAAAAACCTTTATTACTTCCATTTTTAAACCAGATTTACAAATGAGGATGTCCCTAAAGGAAGGTTTTTTGGAGATTTTGTCAGGTTTTGGTGAGTTCTGGGTACAAATTGGTCCCCAAAATATAGTTAAGTAGGTACACGTATACACACACACGATAATACACAGACAATAACACACACACAGGGTTTGAAATTAACACTCGCCAAATGCAGGTAAAGATCAGCTGTGGTGTGTTACGCTGTCAAATCACGAGGATGTCGAGGAAATCACGAGGTGTGTTACTCATGATGTTTACTCGCTTTGCTGGGGTAGTTCATGTAAAACAAATCTGCGCAGATTTAACGCAAATACTCGTGAGTCATCATGATATATTAAATACAGAGTATTATGTAGAATCTGCTCATATCTGGATTACTTGAACACACACGCCACTACGCAACAAATAAAGGCATGCTTGTTCATTTGCATTGAAGCAAAATTGCAAAATAAGTCTCTGATGTCCCCAGAGTGTGTATGTGAAGTTTCAGCTCAAAATACCCAACAGATCATTTTTTACAGCATGTTTAAATTGACATTTTTTGGGGCTCAGAAAAACACGCTGTTTTAGTGTGTCCCCTTTAAATGCAAATGAGCTGCTGCTGCTGGCACAGGGGGCGGAGCTTCACGAGCTCACGCTCAGTCTCTCAGGACAATTTCATCTCACGGAATGATGATAATATCAGAAACTCTCAGTAACGGTGTTCAGTTCGAGTCGGACAATAATGCCTACAGAGTCAGAGTACTGTATAGAGATGGAACAGGTATAGTTTAGTAGTTTAATTACGGTTATTATAACGTATTTGTCATCTGCTTGTATGTATCCATCATTTATTAATAGCCTACAAGTCTGCTGTCTGAATGATGATCAAACATATACTGATGAGTTTAATAAAGTTTATTGTACACCACACAAAAGATGAAGCGTCAGTTTTACTTCAGAAAATCACCGTAAGAGCTGAGTAAACACAGTAAGTTATACGAAGTGCGCAAGTAAACGAATTTTGGGGAAGTTGAGGGAGCATTCCTGTGGGCGGAGGTTAGTCAAAGAACTGTTCTAGTGACGTCATTAAAGAAGGAAGTAGAGGGATGTAGTCCAAACGGGCCGTTCGATGTAGGCGACTTCTGTTAAATAAAATATCTCGCTTGGCATTGAACTTTGAGCTTTATAATTTTACAGATATTATTTATACTCTAACAACAACATTACACACTAACTAAAGTTTGAAACATGGGATCACGAAGAACGGGACCTTTAATAAACCCACACTGGTAAGTTACCAGTTTTTATTAGGTGCCTTTAACTACGATGTACGTAACGTTACATACAGTGATCGTATTGCACGGTAGGTTTAAGGGTGTTATTTTGCACACACACACACACACACACACACACACACACACACACACACACACACACACACACACTTTTATAACTTTATTTTTTTTTTTGCAGATTATCCTTTTTAAAAATAGACAAACCGTAGGTCTTTATTCCAAAGAGTTCATGAATTACAACCATTTCAGTTTTTATAGAGCATGTTCACGTCTCAAAAGAGGACGAGAGTAAACTCGCTCAATCTGATGTTTCAGAAGTCGCGGTGTAAACAAACCGCGTCCTGTTGCCATGACAACCACGCGACACGAGTGTTCTAGAAAGGCGCTCATCTTCCTCCGCTAGTAGTGAATCAGTCTTCATTAGTCTGAGGTAAAGTTAAACAGCTCAAACCTCAAACACTTCAAAAGTGAATCAGCTCAAACCTCTTTGACCAGCTTCAGTTCCCCGTGCTGGATCTCGTAGATCTGCATCACTCCGGTTCCTCTGGCGAAGTTTCCCATACACACGAACTTTGCGCTGCAGGGAATCCATCTGCTCTCAAACACCGTGTAGTTCAAGCTCTTCTGGATGTGTGCGATGATCTGGGGCTTCTCGAGGGCTGCTGACATGGTGCTTTTCCTGTATATTAAACACGAGAACACTGTCAGTTTGAGCAGAAACACACGCGATGTCAGTTGTGTTGCTTGATCAGCGCGTTTAAGGACCCTCCCACATCACATAGCTGACCTACTTATAGCCTGATCAAAATGAACGGACAATCTGCACAAAACGAATAGACTATAACACTAGACTATTTGATCTTTTGTTTTAAAGTAACAGTTAATATAAGTTAGGCAACTAACAGGGAAAAGTATAATGCTTAACGTTTAATGAGCAGTCGCATTAGGCACTGCTCGGGCAGCAATGAGGTCCTTTGAGTGTAACATGGCAAACACCACATGTTCGTGGTAAACATCTCTGTTGAAGTGCGTTTTTAAAACCTCGTTTCACGATGGAGTCTGTAAGTAACACGACGGTGGAGGTGACCTCTACTGTTATGGACTGTGATGGAAACACAGACGCGTTTCAGAAAGTGAAGTCGAAGAAGAGTCATAAACGCAAGCGGGACTCGTCTGAAGTGAACATGCAGGAGGACTCAGTGGCGGCCAAGAGACCGCAGTTCCCGGCCTTATCTGGGGACCAGCTCAAGGTAATTACCGTGTCCAGCACTGTTAACACCGTGGATATGTCGTTCTTGATTCCAAACACTGGGAATTGTGACACGATGTATCAATATTTGACCAGCGAACGAACGAATCTTTTGAGTCGGATCTTTTAAATGAAGTGATCGAACGGGTTCCGAACGATTGACTCGGTCTAAGCGGTTCTCGACCCAATAACTGATTCATTTCGCCCACTCTTGAAGACATTCTAACACATAATTATGAGACAAAATAGCAAAATGATGACTTTCTGATTTATGTCAAAATTTATGCCACAATTTCAGCTGTCATCATTTCCAAACCAGTAAGACTTTCATTCATTTTCGGAACACTAATGAAGATCTTTTTATTAATTTAATCTGAGCCAGTTCTGTACACTCCATCGGCCGCTTCAAAAAGTTTATGTATGTATTTTTTAAAGGGATACTTTTGTAAATCATAATTAAGACAGAAATAGTCGAAATTGTGACTCATATTAATGAGCTGCAAAGTCGACATTATGATAGTCATAAAGTTTTAGTTCACCCAAAAATGAAAATTGTCATCATTTACTCACTCTCATGTCGTTCCAACCCCGGAAGACTTTCATTCATCTTTGAAACACAAATGAAGAACTTTTAATGAAATCTGAGAGATTTCTGTCCCTCCATAGACAGCTCCACAACTACAGCTTAGACGCCTCAATAAGTTCATAAAGAGATTGTAAAACTAATCCAGAATTGAACGGTTTAGTCCAAATTTTCTGAAGAGATTTTATCACTTTATATGATGAACAGATTAAATTTAAGCTTTTACTCGCATATAATCATTGATCAGCGGACATAAACAACGAGAACAAACCTTACTGAACTTTAGCATCAAACCGGTAGTTGCGGAGACTGTCAATGGAGGGACGAAAATAATCTCAGATTTCATCAGGAAGATCTAAATTTGTGTTTTGAAGATGAACAAAGGTGAGACATGAGAAGAATAAATTTTTTGGGTGAACTAAAACTTTAAATATGACTTTAAATCCAACTTTTCATCATAGATTTGACAGTTTAGACTATTTCTGACTTATGATTCATTATGTGTAAGAAATGTGTTTCCGTCTGCTTCTCCATCTGAAGCGCGCTGTTGTGTGTTTCAGGGCGGTGTGGACGAGATGCGTAAAGTGTCTGTTCCCGCTCACCGATACACACCTCTCAAAGAGAACTGGATGAAGATCTACACACCCATCGTGGAAAACCTTCTGCTTCAAGTGCGGTTCAACCTCAGAACGAGGAACGTGGAGATTAAAGTGAGTGATGACGATTAGCGTTAGCACATCTCAGAGAATTGACACCTTAATGGTTTAGTTCACTTTAAAATGAAAATGAAGTCTTTATTTACTCACCCTGGTGTTGTCACACTTCTGTCTCTTTTGGACCACAAAAGGAGAATTTTATAAAGATGTCCCGCTCACACTCGTCCTCATAACGGCAGTGAACAGCGACCTGGTGCTCTTTGTGTTTACATTTAGTTTATCTTTTTTTTTTGCTTCAATGGAATGGTACGAAACTTGGTAAAGGTTTTGGCACTTGCTATTTTTGGCACGGTTTTAGAGTAAAACGAGTTTTTGAAAATATAGATTTCAAATAATTTTTTTAATTTTTTTTTTTTAATTTACAGTACAGGTCAAAAGTTTGGAAACATTACTATTTTTAATGTTTTTGAAATAAGTTTCTTCTGCTCATCAAGCCTGCATTTATTTGATCAAAAATACAGAAAAAAAAAGTAATATTGTGATATATTAGTACAATTTAAAATAATTGGTTTTCAATTTATTATACTTTAAATTATCATTTATTTCTGTGATGCAAAGCTGAATTTTCAGGATCATTACTCCAGTCTATCACATGATCCTTTAGAAATCACTCTAATATGAGGATTCATTATCAAAGCTGGAAACAGTTCTGCTGCTTAATATTTTTTCATAACCTGTGATACTTTTTTAGGATACTTTGACGGATAAAAAGTAAAAAAAGAAGAAGCAAATGTTTTAAAAATAGAAATATTTTGTAACAATATACTCTACTGGTCAGTAATTTGGGGTCAGTAATTTTTTTCTTTCTTTTTTTGAAATAAATCAATACTTTTATTCAGCAAGGATGTGTTAAATTAATAAAAAGTGATAGTAAAGAATATTTATATTAGATTTTTTTTTTTTTTTTGAATAAATGCAGTTCTTTTTAACCTTTTATTCATCAAATATATTAAGCAGCAGAACTGTTTCCAACACTCATAATAAATCAGAATATTAGAATGATTTCTAAAGGATCATGTGATAGACTGGATGTCACATGTGACACTGAAGACTGGAGTAATGATGCTGAAAATTCAGCTTTGATCACAGGAATAAATTATTTTTTAAAGTATATTCAATCAGAAAACTATTATTTTAAGTTGTAATAATATTTCACAATATCACTGTTTTTTTCCTGTATTTTTGATCAAATAAACGCAGCCTTGATAAGCATTAGAGACTTCTTTCAAAAATATAAAAAAACGTAATGTTTCCAAACTTTTGACCTGTACTGTATTTTGATGGGACAATGCGTATTGATGAACGTGCAGTATTGATGTAAATACACCAGATTTAGCACAATGCTAGTCCCAGACATGTAAAAAACAAACAAAAAAACGAACATAATATCAAACAGACGTATAGAGCTCTAAAGAGTTAAAAGTGCCTATGCTTAAATAAAGCGCTTGTTATAATAATTGTTTAAAGTGCCTGTGCATAGACATCCTAAAGTGCTTGTTATAAAAGTGCCTATGCACAGTTCTTACCTAATGTTCACAGTTTTGATTGTTGTTCAGACATCTTTTAAGCTGTTTCTTAAACGAAACAAAAGTGGGGCTTGCTCTAAATACCGTTGTCAGAGTGTTCCAGCTCTGTGCGGCCTTTAACAGAGAGGACGTTTTGTGCAAAAGTAGACTTTCTAAAGTGAACTTCACAATCCCCCGAGGAGTTGACCTAGCACTAGTCTCGCTGTTTCTCTTTTTGATCAAATCCCCCAAGGGCGGTGGGGCCATTTATAACAATAAATGTAAAATTCTGTTACTTTAACTTGACTTTTTCAACTTTTTTCACTTCAGCAATAATCTGCCAAATGTCGTCTTTGAAAAGAGATCAAACTTCAGTCTGTCGCTCTAAAGCATTCAAGATTTATTTAATTTTCAGGTCTAGGCTCAAAAAGTGAATAAATGTATTAAAAATACAGTATATAATATATAAAATCCCCTAAAAATTAAAAATATTTAATAAAAAAATCATCAAACTAAAATATAGTACAATCATTTCATATTTCGGACACACGAAGAGCACCAGAGGGTTAAAAACAGGTGTAAAAGTGTCTCAGAATGATCCGGTGTTACATGTGTCGCTGGTCACCGGCATTATAATGGACGAGCGCGAGCAGGACATTTAAAAAATTCTCCTTTTGTGTCCATTAAAGAAGGGCGACAACACCAGGGTGAGTAAATAATGACTTGATTTTCAATTTAGGCTGAACTCTCCCTAAAAACGCTTGTAAAACGAATGCATTTGCTGTCAGATCCGCAGTAAAGCATCCACTGTTGTTGTTTTGCAGACGTGTAAAGAAACTCAGGACATCAGTTCTCTGACCAGAGCTGCAGACTTCGTCAAGGCCTTCGTTTTAGGCTTTCAGGTGGAGGTGTGTGTGACTCCAGGTCTTCTGTTCACTTTCATGTCATTTAAATACACACAAATGCATGTATATATTTAAGAAATATTTGCATGTATATACATATATATGCAAATATTTCTTAAATATATACGCATGTGTGTGTATTTATATATACAAAATAATTATATGTATATGTATGTGTGTATATATAATTTTTATTATATATACATAATTTATGTATAAATAGCACACTTTTCTTACATATATACATGCATGTGTGTATATATATATTCAAAATAATGATACACAGTATAATAAACTTTTACTTTGGATGTGATTAATCGTTGCCCAGCACTAATTTTAATATTAAAAAATGTTTACGTTTATGCCCTTATGTTTCCAGAAGACCCAGTCATTAGTTATGGATATTAAGACTCAGTTAGAGTTTGTACGTTTGATTCTGTGATCAGTTCAAACCGTCGCTTTAATGAATCAAGTACAAATGCTTATTCACCGATTTGTTTGTCATCACTCGAAATGTTACAGGTGTTCCTGTGGCTTTATATATAGATGATATATGAGTTTATCATCTTTATTTCTTACTTCAAACATTTTGAATCAACTTGCCAGCAATGTTAGATTTAGATGATGATTCCTTTGGTTGGTAAATTACATAATTTTAGGGCATTTCAGTGCGATGACACTCAGTCCCAGCGCCCTAACCAGCTCTTCTGCATTTATTTATTTATTCAAAATACAATAAAAACTAATATTGTGAAATGTTGCAATGTAAAACAGCGGTTTTCTATGTGAATATATTGTACGATGTAATATATTTCTGTGACCAAAGCTGAATTAGCGTCATTACTTTTACAGCAAAAGTTACTAATTTACGGAAACTTTAGATCAATTTAATGTCTTTGCTAAATAAGTGTTTTTGTTTAATCTGATTGATGACCAACTTGTCAAAAAAGCTGAATAGTGTTTTAAAATCTAGTTATCTGAGGTGTGTCAGGAGTTTATTGCTATTGTTAGTAAATGATGGTGTTACTCCGGATCATGCAGTGATGATGTAACGTGATCTTGTCTGTGAATCCGCAGGACGCGCTCGCACTGATCAGATTAGATGAACTGTTTTTGGAAACGTTTGATGTCACAGATGGTGAGTCCTGAACCGGAGCCGTTTTATAATGTTTAGATGTTGTATTTTTGGCTGAACTGTGTGTGTTTCTGCAGTCAAACCTCTGAAAGGAGATCATTTATCCAGAGCCATCGGCAGGATAGCAGGGAAAGGAGGAAAAACCAAGTTTACCATTGAGAACGTGACGAAAACCAGGATTGTGCTCGCAGACACGTGAGTGCACAGGAAGATGATGTTGTGTATATATATATATATATATATATATATATATACAGGGTTCCCACGGGTCCTTGAAATCCTTGAAAGTTTGTGAATCTGAAAAAATGTTTTCAAGGCCCTGGAAAGTTTTTGAAAATAAACATACATAGAGACAGGTCCTTGAAAGTGCTTGAATTTATTTCGATGGTCAGATACACTTTTTCCACCGTAATGGTTCTGTCGCTGTTACCACTTGTGTCCATTCTCAAAACGTATAGTGCTGCGGCTAATCCGCGGGTCGGGCGGGCCAAGTAATACAAACATTCCATTCCACTTAATCGAAGGTGGATGACATGACAGATAAATCATTAATGTGTTGAGTTTAATAAAAACACGGAACTCTCATCACGGTAAAATGCAATGAACGTGCGTAACTCTTTTACTTTCGTTTTCAACAACGTAATTCTCTTCAGGGAAAACCAATCAAGGAAAACATATCAGGGCTCGACAATAACGCTTGTCCGGGACACGTGTATTTTTTTTATTTTTTTTTTGAAGGGGAAAGTGAGAGAGAATTGTAGGCCTACTACTTGACCGACCGGACAAGTGCCCTGATCAAAACAATTTTTAGTATAAAAATACAAAATAACTAGGGAATCACCGAAAACGTGAGGATGATTCTGTTTTATTTAATTTAATGTAAGTGGCGATTGATAGCCTATAGTTGATAATAATATAGGCCTACTACCTAACCTACTGACAGTAACAATGTTGCGCAGTTGAGGCTCGCACAGTTATTTATAACACTATAGTTAAGAAACAATATATAGGCTAGCCTAGGCTACACACGATCAGAGAGATGTTTTCCTGAATGCCATCAACATTGAAACCGAGACTGATTTCATAACAGTTCAATAAACAAATAGTTAAAATTAAGTCACTTACATTTTAAACGCAATGACTGTTTTTGTTCTGTTTCAGCAGCGAAAATAGTTCCAAACAAAGATCACGCACCATCGCGCATCTCACAGCAACACTTGTTGCATTACTGAATGATTCAGCGTTTTGAACGAATCGGTTGAGTTAAAGATTCAATTACCCTTTCATAAACTGCCTCATTCTGAATGAATCAGCCGTTTGAACGAATCGTTTGAATGAATGACTCAATGACTCGCTCATTAAGACGGTCGCCTGCCGCCTCCTACTGGCGGTTTAGTTTCATAAAGTATCATTCTTTTCAACATTTCTTATTTGTATATTCAAAAATATTTTAAATAATCTAATTTAAAACAGTTATAATTTTTCAATGTCAATTATTTAATTTGATTGGTAAAAGCCTAGTGTCTTACTATTTTAATTGAATATATTGATCAAATTTTAGAATTTGAAATGAAAGATGGAGCATACATTTAATAAAATTAGGGGAAAAATGTCCTTTATAAAAGGTACAAAAAATAGTGTTTTCAAACAGTGATGTAATGAAACATTGACAATTTAAGTTTGAAGGGAGTAAAGCATCTTTATAGGCTATTAAGGAAATGTAATTTTACCAAAAGAAAAACTTTTATTTTAAATAAAAGTTCATTTTAAATCAGCCTACTTCAGTGTGATATGTTACCATCATGCTTAACACTGAGAATTTGAACAATTGTAATGTGATGATCAGATGCAGATATCTAAATCAAAGAATATCGGCGGTTTGCGCGTGGATTATTTATTTTTAACAGTGGATTCGGGTGACTCAAAGTGCACCAGATTAATGAATTTATCTTTAAAATGTACAAAATTTTCTTACGGGGGGGCATGCCCCCAGACCCCCCAAGAGTAAGGACCCCATATTAGGATTTTACCACCTCCGCCTCATTTTGAGCCAGGAAAAACCCTGGATACGTTAAGTTTTTCCGCATGAGGTAGGCTACTTTGTGTTGTACGTTGCCATGACGTTCACACGCGCATGAAACTACCATGGTACCTCAACGTTTGTTGTTGGAAACAACAAATGTGTCCCCACATTAAGTCCTTGGATTTGAGGGTATTGGACCTGGAAAGTCCTTGAAAGGTCCTTGAATTTGAAGTTGACCAAGGTGTGGGAACCCTGTATATATATTTAGTGTAGTTGATTTATTTTTTCTTTACAGGAAGGTTCATATATTGGGATCTTTCCAGAATATTAAAATGGCACGGACAGCGATATGCAACCTTATTCTCGGTGAGTGAAAATTTAAAGCTTATCGTGCCTCTATTGTGCTGTTTTAAAGGTTCCTAATTTTGTTTTACAGTCTCCTACAACAAGTTTACATTAATGTAAGGTCAAAAACACTTTATTTAACTCATAATCTCCACGTCAGCATCAGCTCTTTTCTCTCAGTGTCTGAAACGCTTCGATCGAAGATTCAGTCTCTCTAAGCTCCGCCTCTCTGAGAGCTGCTCTGCTCTGATTGGTCAGAAAGCAAACGCTCATTATCATATCTGAATCTCAGCTCTTGATCACAGTGATACGAACAGTAACAATGGCGTGGGTTTTACCGTATCAATCTCAAAAAACAGCGTCTTCTCCACATGAACAACACGAACCAAACTCTCAGATACACTACAGTGTTTGAGGGCGGAGCTAAGAGACGCTGTTCAATAGAGAGCCTAAGTCCCGCCCCTTCCGGTCGACCACCATGGGACCTTATTTCGGAAAAATATTGTATGGTAGTCAATGGCGAGAGACAACAAATATTTTGATCTCGTTTGAATTGTGCCCTGATTTACACATATGATGTTTGTCAATTTAAAAGATACATTTTAAAGTCAAGAAAGTCGCAGTTTGATGTAAAACTGCTGAGGTATAAGACTGTGAAAATACGTAATTACAGAGACTACAAACCCAGAAGGCGCACATGCGACGTCATACCCTTTCTCTCAATGAATGAAGCTAACTTTACTGAAGCTAACGTCTGACATTTTTTCTATAGTCTTACATTATAATCGTAACGTTACGCCGTCATGCCTGAGTGTTTTGAGCCAGAATACACACATACGAGCAACGGATCTTGTGACGTACACAGTGCGAGACGAGAGATGTAGTTCATTGAGCGATTTTCACATAAAACTAAACGTTACTCTTCTGTTTTATGACAAACTGCAACTTTCTTGACTCTCATAATTACCTTTTAAATTGACAAACATCATATGTGTAGTTCAGGGCACAGTTCAGACGGAATAAAAAGATAAGTTATCTCTCGCCATTGACTTCCATACATATTTTTTCCGAAGTAAGGTCCCATGAGCCGGAAGCGGAGGGGCGGGACTTAGGCTCTCTATGGGATGAATATAGAGAGCCTAAGTCCCTCCCCTTCCGGTCGACCACCATGGGACCTTATTTCGGAAAAATATTGTATGGTAGTCAATGGCGAGAGACAACAAATATTTTGATCTCGTTTGAATTGTGCCCTGATTTACACATATGATGTTTGTCAATTTAAAAGATACATTTTAAAGTCAAGAAAGTCGCAGTTTGATGTAAAACTGTTGAGGTATAAGACTGTGAAAATACGTAATTACAAAGACTACAAACCCAGAAGGCGCACATGCGACGTCATACCCTTTCTCTCAATGAATGAAGCTAACTTTACTGAAGCTAACGTCTGTCTGTTTCTATAGTCTTACATTATAATCGTAACGTAACGCCGTCATGCCTGAGTGTTTTGAGCCAGAATACACACATACAAGCAACGGATCTTGTGACGTACATAGTGCGAGACGAGAGATGTAGTTCATTGAGCGATTTTCACATAAAACTAAACGTTACTCTTCTGTTTTATGACAAACTGCGACTTTCTTGACTTTCATAATTACCTTTTAAATTGACAAACATCATATGTGTAGTTCAGGGCACAGTTCAGACGGAATAAAAAGATAAGTTATCTCTCGCCATTGACTTCCATACATATTTTTTCCGAACTAAGGTCCCATGAGCCGGAAGCGGAGGGGCGGGACTTAGGCTCTCTATAGTATCAAAATGATTGACATGTGCAAGCACAATTATCCATGAACTTGATAAATGTTGCAGACATGTTTTACTATCCACAACCAAATGCCTTTTCAACTTCATTCAAAACTGAATGAATGTGCAGCAATTTGTACAAATAGAGACATTTTTGTGAATAAAAATGTTTTTTCTTGTATTAGTGTGTCATAATTTGTGTATGCAACAAAGAAGATGTGCATGTGTGGATCAGGCGTGTGTTCACTGACGTCTTTTCTGAGTCAAACTCAGTTGATTCATTTGGATTTTGAGACTTTTATTAGTTTAAATGCAGTGACGCACATTTGTGAATTTGTCAAATAGATGGGTAGTTGTGCACACATTAATAATCAGCACCAGGACTATTCATTTGTAGTTGTGTGTGTGTGTGGGTGGGTTCTGAAATGCTTAAAAACCACAAAATGAAAGTTGCATGAAGAGTTGAGATGCAAAAGCCTCTAAATTAATAGGTAATTTGCATTGCCATTTAAGTGAAATTACTGAACTTAAATATACAAGCTTGATAAAAATGATCATTCTAGAAGAAAATTTCAGATTGCACTTAGAGGCTTTTGCATCTGAACTCTTCACATATAAATAAATAAATAAATATATATTGTGTGTGTGTGTGTGTTTGACGTAGTTATTCTGGTTCATTTCTCTTTTTTGGCTAGTAAAAGTTCTGAATGGCCGGTAAATTAAACATTTTGTAGCCAAATTGGCCGGTGTGTGAAAGTTAATTTCAAACCCTGCTCATATTGTTGGTCATATCATAGGAGCACTTTAATTTATGCACCTCATAAATAATTCTGATGCTATTTAACTCTTACAGGGAGTCCACCATCGAAGGTTTACAGCAACATCCGCGCCGTGGCGAGTCGCTCGGCCGAGAGGTTTTAAAGTCCTCCGTAACTGCTCATGAACTGATCCAGGACCTGCAGATTTACTGTCACTGCCTGAAAACACCCATGAATCGGACGATGAACGAGCTCGAGCGCCGACGGACCGGTTCCTCAAGCAAAGCGCCATTACTGATCCCTCAGAGAATAAACACATCATGAAAATGAGACGCGTGTGGATCCATTCAGTAGTCAAGTTTTAAATGTTTATTGTTTCATATAGTATCATCAAGTAGTCCACATATCCCATAGAAGTTAGTTTGATGCAGCATGCAGAATAGACATCCCATAACTGACGTGTTTATTGTGCCTTTATGTGTACGAGATACCCATTTCATTCAGCAAAAAGTTGCAGAAAAGTTATTTTCTTAAAGCATGAATTTCTTAAAGATGTGTATTTACAAAACAAAGGGCGAATGCTGAGACCCGAACACGACTGAAGGAAGTGTTTGTCTAATTTGGCAACATCTGTAATGCGGTCACGGCTCTTCTGATGTTGGAGATAACGTTCACAGCTGACGTGTAAACGGTTCGGATGATAGGCTAAACTGATAAACATGCAGAGAGGAACTAGAGAACACAGCAGAAGTGAGCGTTATGGTCAGAGATCGGCTGATATGTGGAGAGAGGAGTTTGGTGAAGCTGCTCCCGTCATGCATGTAAACATTCAGAGGAAATTACTTTACAGCTTTAAGCCACAGTCTTGTTGGAAATATACCAAATCTGTAGATGCTTTACAGCTCATGTTACCAAAGCACAAGGGTATCCTGCTGCATTTACACCTGCGTATACAAAAGATGGACGTGAAAATCATCCGTGTGTTATAGACCATCAGATACACACAGTCCCAAGGAGAGCTGGACACTTCAGACACATCACATGACATATCAAAGCAAGCGTCACTGCAAGAGATTATTTTTATTTGAGCAAAACCTTCCAGCAAATATAGTTTTGTTAGATTTTACATAAACTGTTTCGATGTGCAAGCTTTGGTTAGTTGTATTATTATATATAATACGATTTTTGGTGGCACTTTACACTAAGGTTCATTAGCTAATGTATTTAACTAATATGAACTAACAATGAGCAATACATGTATTTGTTAATCTTTATTATTAACTTACATGGCTTGGCTGAATTCTAATGTAGAATGCGGCGTGTTATTTCTTGATATCAGACGCTGCGAAGTATAACAGACCGTTGCCATGAAAAACAGAGCGTTGCTATGGACGCGGAACGGACTATTTTCTTTGGCGGAAGCAATACAATCGGTTTTAAATCAATAAACTCCTTTTTAAATCAATAATTCGTGTCAAATTATTTAGTAATCTAGTTTCAAATTCTAGTAATCAAGTTATCAATACCTCCGCTTCGCGTCGGGGTCCTGTTCAGCCTGTCGGGGTTGTTATTCACTATATAACGACCGCCTCTCTATACATTATCCCTTACTTAATGTCAGTTAATAAAAATACAGCTGTTCATTGTTTGTTAATGTTAGTTTACTAATACAACTTTTGACTTTAATAATGTATTAGTAAATATTGAAATTAACAAAGATAATAAATGTTGTATAAGTGCAGTTCATTATTAGTTCATGCTAACTAATGAACCTTATTGTAAAGTGTTGCCAGGATTTTCATTTATTAATCGCTTTTTTATTGCCAATGTGTGAACGACTCATAACGAAACCTAAAAAAGCGAGACCTTCCCAGACTTCCTAGGTTGTTGATGAAAGCCTGTAGATTTAATGCGAAGGACAAAGTCGTTTTTGCCGGGAAAATCAAAAGGATGTGACGTTTACACACGTTCAATGACATTAAACGAATGCTTGTACAATGTTCAGGAAGCCAAAAGAGCCGTTCTGTACTGTAATGTCAGTGTGACATGCAAAGAAAGTCGATTAATTCAAACTACAGTCTACAGTCTAAAATAGACTTTATAATCCAGATATCATGAGCTCATCTGTGGACATGATGCCGGTGTAAACATCCACATCTCGATGATCAGATGCTTTCATTTTTTGTTTAATTTGTTATTGAAAGGAAAGACCAGCACATATTTCCATATTCATCTACTTCAGGATGTTCATTAACAGTTTATCGTTGCAAAGGCATTTACTACAACTTTTTACTTCTAAGCAAAAGAACTTCGGGGCCTTGACTCATGTTCAGTCTCGTTAGCAATATGTTTCTGGCTGCAGTTCACGTAACGGCCACCGGTGTCGCTATAAACAAGGGTTTCTGAGTTCTGCACACTTAATGTGACATGGCGTTGAAGTTAATGCTGACATGAAGTTAATGCTGAGGAAAGATCTTGCAGATGAATCTTGCTTTGACATCGAGTTACATGACATTCATTGTTATTGTGACTTTAGTGTCCGAACACTATTTGTGACCGGCGTATGCTGGGATTCTCATACGTGATGACAGACAAATTCATCACTTGAACCAAATCGTGTTTTGTTTCTCGGTAAGTTTCTGTCGGACTGTCTCAACGAATCAGACATGAAGATGCACTTTCCAACAATATAAACATTTATACATAAACATTATATCACGATTAATACAAAAAACAGGTATTAAACATGGTTAGATGCTAAAATCCAAAATGCTAGAATGATAGAAATAGAGTATATCACAAAGCGTAACAGGAAAAAAAGCAAACATTGCATCTTTATGTCATGCAATGGAACAAGCTTGTTTGTTCTGTATGTTCTGCTTGGCACGTCATACCCTACATATACTTATTTATATTATACTTAATTAAAAAAAAAAAAAGATGAAACAAAATAAATATTAAAAAAGAAGCATTAAAAAAAAAAAAAAACCTAAATAAATATGGACAAGCCAATGCTCTTTCCTCTTTACCTGACATGCTCTTTCAGTGTCCGTAAGCCCATAAAGTGCTACAGCAGGTTATTGAGCAGATTGGAGTTCAATAACACTCACACGTTGGCTTGACAAGGCTTCTATTTGACAAAAGTGGCTTAAATACTTCCATTGAAATACACAGAGAGCATTTGCTGGATATCTTGAGCAGATCGTCAGAGATGAGAGGAAAGTGGGTCTGGTGGAGAGAGACGAACTCGCTCACACATCCACCACCATCTTCTTGTGTATATCGAGACCTCCCACAACCTGCAGCGCCAAACAAGAGGATTCATGAGGAGATTTACATCATTTAAACATTTATTCAGAAGGCTAAAATATAATATTTAGAGCCTCATGCACTTTAAACATTCGTAGGTGCGTCCGATAAACATTCAATACGAACTCGGAAGAATGTAAACGTCCCGCACAGTACGTTTCGATCAATCGATACTGTCATCGTCTTCGTGAAAACTACAAATTTCCTGAAAACTATGATGACGTTTTTACAATGTAACATCGCCATCTACTGGCCTGACAGCAGAACACAGTGATTTTAATATATATATATATATAAAAAATCCGAACTGCGAGATATAAACTATTATTTCTCGCAATTCCGAGACTCGAATCTATTCTGAGTTTATACTTAAAAGTTAAAATAAAATATTAAAGATATATACAAACAAATTGTTCAAAATATATACTGTACATAAATTTCAATAGGCAGCCAGAATATCTAGCGAGACTTAGGCTAGATTAAGCTCAACGAATAGACACTGAAAGTTCTCTCACAGCGCAGAACTCCTCGAAGGATATCCTCCCATCGCCGTCCTTGTCCGCGTTGATGATGGTCTTGTCCACGATCTGCTGCAGCTGCGTGTCCTTCAGGTTGTTGCCCACCATCATCTTCAACACCTGGAACAGCTCCCCGTTGGAGATGTAGCCGTCCTTGTCCATGTCGTAGATCCTAAAAGCGACTGGCTCCAGAAAAACGGCACCGGTCAGTTACTGTTTGACGTGACGATATACAGAAGAGATGTGAAGTGCTTTCATACTCACAGCGAAGCTTCATTTCCTTATCACCCTTCACACTGAACTGAGAGACGCCCTCGATGAACTCTACAGAGACCAAACAACACTGGAGATTATTAATCCTGTAACTGGCAGATGTTATTGCTGGAATGTTATGGTGATAAAGATGCACATTTTATTAAAAGCGACTGATGAGCTCTGAGCTGATAATAAAGAGATCATTCGATGCAAATCAAGAATGTAGAGCTGCACATTAATCATGAAAAGATAGCGATCTTGATTCAAACACACTCGTGATCTTATTCCTCAATGACAGAGATTCGGCTCTATGTCTATTAAACCTTTGACAAGTCTGATCACAGAGTCGTTGTCATGAATATATATGAAACAGCTTCTTTTCAACACACAGTATCATTATTTCTGTTACAATCATTGATATTAATCACAGAAGTACTGTATAGTGCAGATATAAACACTGATGTCTACAGTAGTGATCAAAATACAGTAAATCACCTTTTAAGAGTAACACTTCAAATAAGGATTGTCAATTATATTGTTACACCAGTAGGTGGCGACAACTGACTGTTAAAAATGTATTTATCATTGAATCGTTCATTAAAGAGATGTTCAAAAATGCTGATTCATCCAGTAATGAAACAAGTGAAGTATTTATGAGTGAGTCATTGAATCATTCATAAAAGAGATTTGTTCAAAAATGCTGATTCATCCATTAATGAAACGAGTGAAGTCTTTATGAGTGAGTCATTGAATCATTCATTCAAGATATTAATTTAAAAACACTGATAATGCATCTGAATTCGCCTATTTACACTGCGTATCTTTTTGTGAAGAAAAACGACATACTTTTGAGTGTGTAGCAGAAGAGCAGACAAGCTTTGGGACATACACCATAAAATAGTGTCTTTAACGGACGCTCTGTTGCGTAGTTACACGCATCCTGTTGCGTAAACTGGCCTGTCAATCATCTTATCACAGTTAATATCCTCCACATTTCATTTCATTTCATACTGTATTGGGGAGAAATGTATTTGAATGTTGATCCGTCAGTCACGGCTCTTTCATGCAAAAATTCTCCTCATGTGTTTGTATAATGATAAATAATTAAAATTTTAATGGCCAAATGGATGCGATCTTAATTCATCCAGAATCACGCAGCTCTAGATCAGTGTGAAAGAATGTGAATGTTCTTGGCAAAGGACACAAAGGGCTTCTTTTCAGACTGTGATGCAACAGGTCTGAGCTACTTTAAGCTCATTTGCTGAAGTATTTCACAGTTTGAGGACATACACACATTTTTGCATGCAATATTCTCAGAAAAAAGGTAAATTCTTAGATTCAATATGCAATGCATTAAAATCAAACTTGTCATATTTCAGCACACAATCAAAAATTATATATGCCACAACAAAAATAAAGCCTATTTTAAGAAAAATCAGGATTTCTGTGACATTTCATGACAATATAAAGCATATATAAGCATAAAGAGAAAAAAAATAATTATTAAATGTAATATGTATTTGTTGTATTGCCTTTATGCTGGTTTAAATGAAACAAAATGTGTTGCATTAATCTTCTCTTTTTACTATAATACTGTAAAGAGAATCTAGTCCAAATCACCTGTGAAAACACAGAATCATGTAAAATAGTTTAAATGTGTTTAGTTGTTATGGAAACATCACAATGCAAAAAAAAAAAAACAAAAAAAAAAAACTTAGTCCTAAAATTGCCTTAATGAACACAAAATATATATTTGTTTAATTTTTTTCTGGGGTGAAATGTATGGAATCTTGTTTCCACCACAGAATAAAAAATAAAAAAGGTAATTGCGACTTTATATCACGCAATTCTGACTTTATATCACGTAATTCTGACTTTATTTCACGCAATTCTGACTTTACATCTCGCAATTCTGACTTTACATCTCGCAATTCTGACTTTACATCTCGCAATTCTGACTTTATTTCACGCAATTCTGACTTTATATCTCGCAATTCTGACTTTACATCTCGCAATTCTGACTTTACATCTCGCAATTCTGACTTTACATCTCGCAATTCTGACTTTACATCTCGCAATTCTGACTTTACATCTCGCAATTCTGACTTTATATCACGCAATTCTGACTTTATATCACGCAATTCTGACTTTATATCTCGCAATTCAGACTTTACATCTCGCAATTCAGACTTTATATCACGCAATTCTGACTTTATATCACGCAATTCTGACTTTATATCTCGCAATTCTGACTTTACATCTCGCAATTCTGACTTTACATCTCGCAATTCTGACTTTACATCTCGCAATTCTGACTTTACATCTCGCAATTCTGACTTTACATCTCGCAATTCTGACTTTATATCACGCAATTCTGACTTTATATCACGCAATTCTGACTTTATTTCACGCAATTCTGACTTTATATCTCGCAATTCAGACTTTATATCACGCAATTCTGACTTTATATCACGCAATTCTGACTTTACATCTCGCAATTCTGACTTTACATCTCGCAATTCTGACTTTACATCTCGCAATTCTGACTTTATATCACGCAATTCTGACTTTATATCACGCAATTCCGACATTATATCTCGCAATTCTGACTTTGTCCCAATTCTGACTTTATATCTCACAATTCTGACATTATATCTCGCAATTCTGACTTTATATCTCGCAATTCTGACTTTATATCACGCAATTCTGACTTTATATCTCGCAATTCTGACTTTATATCTCGCAATTCTGACTTTACATCTCGCAATTCTGACTTTACATCTCGCAATTCTGACTTTATATCACGCAATTCTGACTTTATATCACGCAATTCTGACTTTACATGACGCAATTCTGACTTGATATCTCGCAATTCTGACTTGATATCTCGCAATTCTGACTTGATATCTCGCAATTCAGACTTTATATCTCGCAATTCAGACTTTATATCTCGCAATTCTG